>NW_005054304.1:748880-764102 GCF_000277835.1 Geospiza fortis | reverse complement strand
GGGGGCAACGGAGCGGCGAAGCTGCGGCTGGGGCTCCGGGACAGCCCCCGAGGGGAGGTGAGCCCGGCTTTCCTCTCCCTCACCCTGGATGCCAGCCTCGCCCGGGACCCGCGCTATGTCGCCCTGCTCAGGTGAGTCGCCTCTCGCCCAACTGGGCAAAGGAGAAAGAGTCTTCGGGGGGAGGAGCGGGACATCCTGGCAAAGGCGCTGCGGAGCGAGCTGGGGGGAACGGGGAGTCCCTCTCCCCTAGAAATGGGGTCGGGGAGAGGCTGCTGGATCCCGTCTGCTTCGGGGTTCGCTAATTCCGCCCTCCCAGGGCAGAAGGCGGTACCTTCCCCAGGTGCGAGCCGCGCCGGCCCGTTTGTGCTCGGGGAAGGAGGGGATGGCATGGGGGATGCAGGGAAAGCTCAGCTCGACAATAAGCCTGGTAGAGGAGCTGCTTTGCCAGCAGAAAAAAAAAAAAAAAAAAAAAAAAAAAAAAAAAAGGAGAAGGAAACGGACGGAATTGCGGTTGTTTGCCCTCGAGAAATGGAGGCTTCAGGGTGTCCTTATCGCCCTCCGCAAGCGCCGGAAAGGGGACTGTAGTGAGGTGTGGGTCAGTCTCTTCCAGCTAACAACTGACTGGAAGAGACGAAACGGCCTCAGTTGTAGCAGGGGGGCTTCAGATTGGATATTAAGAAAAATTTCTTCACTGAGAGGGTAATCATGCATTGGAACAAGCTGCGCAGGGAAGCAGATGGTGGAATCACCATCCATGAAAGTGTTCAAAAAACATGCGGATCCTCCAGTCCTGCTTTCCCACTACTTGCACGCTGTTGTCCTCACTGAGCTGGTGAGAAAGGTGTCACCAGCTTTACTGGGAAGTGCTCACGTCTCCAACATCCAGCCCCATCTTCACACCTTGGGGTTCAGCCTGAGGCCAGCCGTGCCACCAGGAGGGGTGTAGGAAGTACTTGGTGGCCTCTAATCTGTTGTTTGTCACCACGGAGCAGATAGCGCCTAACATGCCCAGTGCCCTCCAAAGCCTTGTGGCTTCCCCCAGAGAAGGCTGGCTGTCGGTGCTGCACATCCTGCATGGGATGTGAGCAAGTCACAGTTATGTTCTTTTGTACACCTGCTTTGATAGAGTTAACACCTGTCCCAGCAGGGACCCTTAATCTCCCTTGGGTACAAAGGCAATTGCTTTGGCAGTTGTGATGGAAGCTGGGGCTGATGATGTAAAGTCAGTTGTGCGCTCAAATTCTCACAGAACATTTATGTTGGTGTTGCACAAACAAAACAAAAAAATCTAGGGGAGGAGGATGTTTAGGATGAAAAAAACCAAGATTGTTTTAAAGTTTTGCCTTACTTTGCCCCCCGGATTTGGCTCCCTGCTGATGTTCCCTCAGGTACGTTCTCCCCTTGTTGCCCATTAGACGCTCTCCTGGCTCACTTGGCCATCAGCACCCCTTTTGTACAGTGCAGAGGGCTGGAATGCAGATCCCAGAAAGCCATCAGGAATTTCTTGAGGCTACTGGGTAGCCCCAGGTCACCTACTGTAGCATGTTCCTCAAAGTGCTTGCCATGTTTACCCTCTACACAGTCTGCATAAATATAGTGGTTTCCTATTTCTTGGCATTCCCTCCTCAGCAATTCCAAGCTGCGTGTCCTAGCAACGGCCCTGTCCCCAGGTTTCCTGAGGTTTGGTGGCACTGAGACAGACTTTCTTATCTTTGATCCCAACAAGGATTCAACCTCAGAAGAAAAAATCCTCTGGGAATTTCAGGCACAGCAAGGTAAAGTTGGCATCAACTTGTCAGACTTGAAACCATCCTAGGTTTTGGAGGGTCTTTGACACAGGCTGAGGATGCTGCAAGGGCACAGCAGCAGCACTGGGGACCCTCCACAGTCTCAGTATTGCCAGCATCCATGGAGACGAGATCTATGGACTTTCAGCATGGTTTGTGGGAAGAGCTGTGCCAGCTGTGGGAAATTGAGAAAGGATGTAGGGGAACTTGTATCCTCTCTGGCATCTCCTGAGACTCTCCCTTTGCTGCCCTCTGCTCCCTGCAGCAATCTTGGGAGCTCCCTCACTGTCTGGAAGATGGTCAAGTTCAGCTCAGAAGCTGGGGCTTCATTATGAAAATTAAGGAACAGATGGAAGAAATAACCTGAGGAGAACAGAGCGTTCAATCTCTCTCCCAAAATCAGAGAGCTTGGCTGGGGGTGCAGCCTTGCCCCCCTGTTGCTTTGACAGGGCAAATGCAAACCTGATGGAGCCCTGTCAACTGCTTGAGCTTGGTATTTTCTCTTTGAACTTAGCAAAAGTGTCAAGAGGTGTTTCAAATAGAAAAAATCCTGTATATTCCTGTGGCACATAGCACAATTGTGCAATCCTACATTACTGTACGACCAGTGATGCTCAGTTTTGAAGTCAAGTGGTACTTTTCCCTCATAGCACTTTGCTAAGTAGCCAATTCCTGTGACTCCAGCTCGTGCCTTCTTCTCTGGTTATGGCCTGTTCCTGGTTTGCATGCCAAGAAAAAATATAAGCTTTGAAGGAAATGTGTCTTATGGCTGCTGCCAGTGAGCCGTGTGGGGAAGTCAGCACTTTCCCCTGCATGAGAGGGCCAGTGCAGGAAGCATTGCCCTGTTCCTGCCACACCATTGCATGCCAGGTTGGCTTATCTGCTCCTCAAGCATCGCAGCCTATGCTTTGTCAGCTCACTGGAACAAGGGTTTGCTGGCTGTTGAGGTGAGGAGTTAATTCCTATCAACCTTCTTCTGTCCTGCAGAGGCTTGTGGCTCAAGGCCTGCATTTGCTGCTGTTGAGAAGGTGCTGCTGGCTCAATGGCCCAGGCAGGAGAAGCTGATTCTTGCCGAACAGAACTGGAAAAAGCACAAAAACACCACTATTACAAGTAAGACTTAAACAGGGGGATGCAGTTCTCTGCCCCACAGTAAAAGGGCCATAGGCTATTAGAAGCTGAAACCACTGAAAAATAAATATTTCACCCACTTTGAAAAATATTCAGAGAACTCTTTTTCTACTGTTTGCCATCCCACATTTAATAGTATTCAGCTGCAGGAGTTGGGAGGTTCTCAAAGCTTGCCAGATGTGTAGTGAGGTCTGACCTCTTCTGTCTGGCTGGGAAAGTTTGGCACATCTGCAGCATCAGGCTAAATAAATACAGGCAGTAAGGATTGTTGCTTGGCCAGAGCTCAACTACCATGCTCTAACTTTGAGATAAACACCCCTCCTTTCTCCTCTGTGCAGAAAATACACTGGATATTCTCTACAGCTTTGCAAACTGCTCAGGGTTTCACCTGATCTTTGGACTCAATGCCTTGCTGCGGAAAGGTGGCTTGCAGTGGGACAGCTCAAACGCCCAGGCACTGCTGGACTACTGTGCTTCCCAGAGGTACAACATCTCCTGGGAACTCGGGAATGGTAAGTGCTTGTTGGCCAGACCAGCCATCAGCTAGAAAAGTAGGAGTGGGCTAGTAACTTTGGATATTTTGCATGATGCCACACCAAGGCAAGGTGATGTTTTATAAAGAGACATTAAGGTCTTAATTTGCAGGGGGATTTTACAAAAATGCAAGATGAATGAGCAAATTGAGATGATTTTGCTGCTCCTATCAGGGCTTTGAGATGAGGTGAACAATCACCCACAACATGCAGGATGTCACCTATGGCTGGGACAGAGTCCTGGAGAGCAGCACGCTGTATCCCCCAAGCTTTTGGTTTCATGCTCACCTTCAAATATCTCACCCACACTATGCCAGATCAGGTGAAGCCTTAGGGAACTGGTGCTTCCCATGTGAATGGAACTGCCCTATTTTGTGCCCCAGAAACAGAGTGGGGTGTTGATGTGCATGTGTCTTCCTCAGAGCCCAACAGCTTCAGGAAGAAATCTGGCATCCACATTGATGGCTTCCAGCTGGGGCAAGATTTTATTCACTTACGCCAACTGCTGAATAACTATGCCCTCTATCAGCATGCCAAGCTCTACGGCCCTGATGTTGGGCAGCCCCGAAAGCACACGCGGAGGCTGCTCAGAAGGTAGGAGTGTGAGGTTCCAGCAGCATTCCCTGGAGTAGGGCAGGCGTGGAGAATTGTGGCTTGTCTGCCCCTATATGCAGGAGGCATGAAGAGGCTTTAAAGCAGGGGTTGAACAACTTTTTTTACCTTGACAGATGACAATTATAATCTTACCTGCATGCTTGAGTTCAAGGCCTGAATACTCATCCAGGTAAAACTCAGCTGCTGGAAGTACATCAGTGGTCTACACATTTTCCCATTGAGTACTGGCTCTAGGGTTGTGCTAACAAGGGCTTTGAGCCTGAAAAACACCCACATGTTATACAAAGGTCAATTCATCCTCCCAGCAACCTGCTGAGGAAGCCAGGCTGCCCAAGCCTGCTTAAAAACCATGTGGCAATCCTGGCCCCCAGGCATTCACCATCAGTACTGCCAGCTGTGGGGACAGGGGAGGGCTGTGCATGGTGTTGCATTAGTGGGAGGGCCATGACTGGTACTGCTAATCCCCCGTCCTCCACCATTCCCTCTGCTTGCAGCTTCCTGAAATCGGGAGGGAAGGTGATTGACTCTGTCACATGGCACCAGTAAGTACCATTTGGATACCACTGTCACTCTGATTACTGCCTCATTTTCTTTAAAAAATGTCAATTTGAACAGAATTATCAATCTCAACAGAAAAGAGGGGGGTGAAATGCCCCTTTTGACAGTTTCTCAGGGCCCTCTCCACAAAGTCCTGTGTTCAGAAAGGAGCTGAATTGAGGGAGCACATTACAGAAATGCTGAAGCCTCCCAAGGGTCTACTTGGTGCAGAGACCCAAAAGCAGGGGTAGGGGTTTGTCACGGGGAATGCAACATGTGCAAGATGATAATTTTGTTTGCTCTATTTATATCTAGTTGATATAAAGAAAAAGCCCTGTAGGTCTGGCTGACCCCTGTCCATGGAGAATTGCCAGCAGCTCCTCCTGCTCCCTTGAGTTTGCTCTTGGAGTAATTTCAGGCTCTGTGTGGGTAACTCACCCTCAGATCCCACACGCAGTGCAAACAGCACTGGCACCTGGCCCTTTGCTCCTGTGCAGTGACTTTGATTGGTAGGTTTAAAGTGCTCACGGCGACAGTGGGGTAAACTGGCCTCAGGGCCATGAACTCCACATGTTTGAAAGTCATTGAAAGTCATTTCCATGTGAAGGCAGTTTTCTTTCCAGAGTCAAAAGCAGGACATGACATGCAGCAGTCAGACAACAGAGAGAAAAGATGTACATACTCATTTTTTTATATATATGTATACATACATCAATTATCTATATATTTTCAGCTCCTAGAAAGGCATGAAACATGTCCTTTTCCCTTCCTGGGCTGTTGTTAACTCATTTAGGATTATCAGGTTTTAGCTTCCTCTTGTGGCTGGAAGGCTTCAGCTGTTTTTGGTCAGACTGAGTGATAGCAGGATGAACTGCAAAAACCACCATTCCAATTTATTTGGAGAAACAAGACTTATAAGCTCTTCTGCTCATGGTGGAGGGCACCATTTACGCCATAGGGATGCCCATATTTCAGCTCCCTCCAAGTGGCCAAAATATTCCAGCAGATGGACAGATGCTCTGAGCTGATATTTTTAATATATAACTTGATAGAGTAAAGCAAGTAATCACATAGACTCCTCAACAGGAGAAGACTTACAGAAGCTGGCTCTTGGTGATGTTTTCCTTATTCTTAATAAATAGATACAAACAAATCTATTGCTTCTGCTGGTGGAAATTCCTGTGATATCCTGACTCCACTGAGGTAATTCTATGTTAAAGTCCCTTAAACACAAGTGACAGACCTACACATTTGGAAACAAAAAATTAAAAAACACTGGACAGAAAAATCTTGCTGTGGATAAATGTACCAAACAACGGAATACTTTCAGTGGTGTTTTGTACCACTGGTGGTATTACTCCCTAATTTTGTCTATGTTTTTTTTCCTGATTTTCAGTTACTATGTGAATGGACAGAGTGCAACAAGGGGGGATTTCTTGAGCCCTGAAGTGTTGGACACCTTTGCCACAGCCATATATGAAGTCCTGGAGGTACCTTGTCCTGTTCAATAATTCCCATGTTCAGTTTCCAGGGGGTTAACAGAATCTAAAATACAGCACTACTTCTTACTAGCAATAGACAGGGATACTCAAAGTTTGGGTTCTGCAGACATAGTATATTAAAAAAATAAAATTAAAATTAATTATACTAACAACAAATGAGCTCCAACTGTTTGCTATGCAGCAAACATGATGCCAGGTGCATCACACACCTACAACATTCTTATTTTTTGATAGAGTAATTACTCAGGGATGTAATTGATAGGTATCCCATCCCCCCAATTCTTTTTTTTTTCTTTTTTTTTTTTTTTTCTGAAATCCTGACAGCATTATAACTTAGAATATAGCACTACTCAGCACAAGAAGAACTATGGGACCTGGATTTTAGTGATGTTTGTCCTGTTTTACATGGGTAGCAAGTTTGGGGTTTTTTCAGGGGGTAATGTAAATCTACTTCTAGTCCTTTTGATCCAAATTTCTGTGACATCCCATCTCAGAGTGTTATCCCTTAAATGTAAACATCCTAAGTAAGTCTTTGGCTAAAACACAAAATATTTTTCATTTCAGTAGCCAAAAAATTAACTGTCATCTCTTTCTCTTCTTTCCTAATGCCACACTGGCCAGATTGTTGGTCAGACTGTGCCGGACAAGAAGGTGTGGCTGGGAGAGACGAGCTCTGCCTATGGAGGAGGAGCTCCCAGACTGTCTAACACTTATGTTGCCGGTTTTATGTGAGTACTGTGTCCCCAATATGGGAAATTATGTATTTTGACAGCTGAATGGGGCTGCCCCACAGGAGGAATGTGGCTTCCTCAGGCTTCCTGGGGAGTGCGAGCAGTTTTTTTCCATCCTATAAGACATGATGACTTTTTATCAGGGTGTGGTGGGCCAGCAAGTCAAAGTCTGATAATGACAGGCAACCTTGTTGTTGGTGTCATGATTTCTCTCAGCCTTCAGACCCTTGGCCAGTTCAGGAGAACCTGCTGTCACTCCTTGTTTCCACCACCTACAAACAGGGGAATGGAGCAACTGTTCCCACCAACTTGGACTTCAAGAGGTGGACTGAAATTATTTTTTCATGTAATTAATGCAAGACTTGAAATTAGTTGTGTGCTTTTAAGGAAGTCAGCATCACTCACTAAGTTTTGTTTTCCTGCTTCCCGATCTGGTTTGAGAGGGGCAACAGAGTACTGCTGAGGTCAGCACTTTCATCTGCATGATATTTGCCTCATTTTTTGGCAGGTGGCTGGACAAACTCGGGCTTTCAGCCAGGCAGGGGATTGATGTGGTAATGAGACAGGTTTTCTTTGGGGCAGGGACCTATCACCTGGTGGACGCCAGCTTTGAGCCTTTGCCGGTATGTAAACACCCCTGAATGCACCTCTGCACAGCAGCTCTGGGTGTGGAGGGACAAGTCAGCTATTTTAGCAACACCTTTTTTTGCTTGGATGGTCAGGGTATCCCTGCACCTAAAGTTATCTCATGTTCCACTGCAGGTTAATGTATTATTACATATATATGCATGCACACTAGATATTTACTCCAGCTGCAGGGGTGCAGCCAGTCTTCAGCACAGCAGAAAGTGATTTGTGGGACACGATGCTCTGGTTTGTACATAGAAGCTCCTGGATGTTACAAGGTTTTTCTGGATGGCCTGTTTTGGTTTGACTACTCCTCAGCTGAGTGATGTGTAGTTTATAAACAGAAGGGGAAAGAGATATTAAAATCAATTATATTCCATGTGAAAACCAGGCCACCATGAAGTCAACACTCAAGTGTTATAGGTCATGAGCATATTCATCCTACAGTTGTGGCTGAAGGATAATTAAATTGAAATATACATTTAGTATAGTTTGATTTATTAGGAAATATACTTTGCTGTGATAAAACTTCATTATATGAACTACACATTGTTCTTGCAGAAACGGCACATTTCTTTGTACTACTGGCACTTAGATTGGGGTGAGAGGACGGCATCTTCCTTTTTAGCTTCCCTCTCATTTTTCTGCTTCCAAATTGTGATTTTCACTGGTGGTCATAGAGCCAGCCTATAAGAAAACCCAGCATACAGGGATTTTCCATCCTACTTGCTCAGCTGCTTCCTATGCCAGAGGCTGCATCATCAGGCTTGTGACTTTGGGCTTTTCATTCCCTCATTAAAATAGATTTAATTTGGACTGAAACTGTTCCCTTTTCCTCACCTACAAACAGTACAGATGTTAACCAAGCCACTAATGCTTCAGAGGCAGGGAAATCCAAACCCAGCTGTAGTTAGCACAGAAATGAGGAAGCACATCAGTGTCAGAAGGCTGCATTTCCTTGCAGAGGGATTCAGAATGAAGGCTGATAGCAAAAGTAATTTCCTGGGCTTCTGGTGAGTCAGAGGAGAAACACAATGGTTTTCCTCCTAAGAAAACCTCAAAGATCAACAAATGAGCTGGGAGAAGCTCTCTAAAAGCCAGGAAAGACCTGGAAAAAATGAGTCTGCACTGGGCATTGCCCCGCTCTGAGGCATCATCCTGAAGTGTCAGAGGATACATTTGTGACTCAGATTTAGAAATCAATCCTGATACCTGTTCAGAAGTACAATGTTAAAGGGGTCAAAGTTTAGGAGTTTCTTCCTGGTGTTGCACCTGTGCTTTAGGTACAACCTTCCTGCAGGAAGGGCAGCTTACACTCCTGCATTCAGTCCCGAGGTTCTCTGTACCCTGCAGAAGGACATTTCGAAAGCATAATCTCTCCCTGACAGAGCTCTGAGAGTTCTGTATGAAGGGGAAAATGTGTCTAAGGTACTTTCTAAACACAGCTGCTGGCAGTCAGGGCTTCCCTTTTAGCTATGGTGTGTGAATTTAAGTAGATGTGAAAAACTTGGTAAAGCAAAAAGCTATGGGGAAAACCCCTTGACATGAGCTACAAAATTAAGGTTAGATTAAGCACTGTGTGGAGCACCTGGCATGTACACAAATGTTTCCATGTGTTTTTGTGCCTCCCAGGACTACTGGCTCTCACTGCTCTACAAGAAGCTGGTGGGTACCAAGGTGCTGCAGGTCAGCCTGGCAGGAGCCAACAAGAGGAAGCTCCGTGTCTACCTCCACTGCACAAGCAGCCTCAAGTAAGCCTCCAGAAAGGGCGAAATAGCCTGGAAACGGAGCCCGTGGCCACCCCCTGGCCAACAAATGCCATTTGGGACGCTGCAAGGTCACACATTATTCTGATCCCCACCATCACCTTCTCTTGCCTTGCAGCCCAAAGTACAGAGAAGGGGATGTGACACTGTTTGCTTTAAACCTCTACAACGTCACCCAACATTTGGAGCTACCAGATTACCTATCGAGCAAGCATGTGGATCAGTACCTCTTACTTCCTCATGGCAAAGAGAACATTCTTTCCAGGTAAGTTGCAATTCCTCCAGTCCCTGTGGAAAGACTGTGAGTAGGCTTAGATTGTCATTGAAACCTCACCTTATTCAATTTGCAAGGGGAAAGAAGAGGTTACCACTCATTCATCTGGGATTTTTTCAGTAAGATCTGACTTCTGTTAAATCAGGTCTCCTAAACTGAGGCTGCTGAAAGCTTACTAAGTTATAAGGACATTTACTTGATGTTAATTTGGAAGTTTATCCTAGCAGGTGTCAGTGTTCTGGACCAGCTACTAAAGCTCTGTTTTGTTGTTTTTTTTTTTTTTTTTCTTTTTTTGCACAAGCACAGGTATATTGCTTTCCCAAGTGCTAGCTCCTGATTTACAGCAACATGTTCAGACTTTGTATGTGGGTGGGATATTTTGATCTTTTTGTTGTCATTGTTAATGCATCCACAGGGGAAAGATCTGCTCTGTGGGCAAAAAAGAATATTAATATTTTCAGGAGAAAAAGCAATTTAAATTTGTACTTTTCAGAGCCTGTTTAGCTGTTGACCTCACTGGAAGAGAAAGAAATGTACTTTTAAATGTGCTTGTGCTACCACTCTGAAGGAGTCCTTGTAGTGGGAGTGCTGCAGATGTCTCTGTGTGTGTGTACACACACATTCAAGGGAAGTTTAGTTTGGCTTTGGGCTGAGTTAATGTTTACACTCAGGCCCAGAGCAGTTTGTACTCGATGGCAAACAGAGCACAGCTGCCCAAACAGTCTCTCTGTCCCTCTCCAGGTCTATTGAGCTGAACGGCCGTGTGCTACGGATGCTGGATGATGAAACACTGCCAGAGCTTGTGGAAAAGCCCCTTGGTCCTGGCAGACTGCTTGGCCTTCCAGCCTTCTCCTACGGCTTTTATGTTATCAAAAATGCCAAAGCTATTGCTTGCATTTAAGTGGTCAACACACACACTCAGGATAAATGTAAAGCATTTGCCTAGTAGGAAATTATAATTCTAGAAATTCACATTTCTACCACAGGATTTAATTCTGGTAAGGGATGCAAATGTTGCAGCACTAGCACAACTGTTAGCTGGGGAAGACTGAGGTCCCACTGGGTAACTGGTACAAGGAGGATTCCAGGAGAATTATCCAGGTAGAACAAGACCAGGCAGGTGCTGGTTTTGCTCTTGATCTAGCCTGTCACTGTCCTTGAGCGTGGAACCCTTCTCCACATCATGCAGGGAGCTTCTCACACTACCTGGGGCTCTGCCTACCCAGGCATTGCAACCTCCCCTCTCCCTCTCCGTTCTGCAAGCACAGCTCCTAAAGCAGTTTCTTCAAAAGCTTGCCTTCAGAAAGGATAAGCAGAATTTTTATTTGAGCTGTACAGCTGTGACCTCACACTATGTGGGGAAGCCTGAGAGGGGGTTGTGGTTGCTGAGGGTATCTTGGGGTGGAAAGTCTGGACACACAAAGCAAACCAAGGTCAGGGTGCTTGCAGGGGCAAAGGCCTTGCAGAGAAACCAGATCCTCTATTACACTTGGGGAGACAACACACATTTTTCTCAAGCTAGGATTGTTCAGTCACAAGATGGAGCTGTGGCTCTGTGCTTTCCAAAGGCAAGTTGTTGATGCAGGAAATTCAGGCTGTTCCTGTAGGGTGGTCAACCTCTGCCATCACACACTTCTTCCCTGTATGAAAAGGAGAGGAGCGCACCAGGCCCTGACAATAACCCTCTGTGCTCAGGAGGCTGCACAGTGAGTGCTCGTGACTCTTCAACCTGCACCACTCTGCAGGCAGTTGAGCTGGAAAGGACTTTCCTGAACCTATGCACAGGTAAAGCTCTCAAGCTCTCTCTGCTTTACACTCCCTAATGTACCTAGGTCTCTTTTGTCTTGGGGAAGTGGGATAGGAAAGATGCTGAGGAAACCACTCACCTCTCAACCACCAGAGTTGCTATAGAGCATCCTGGGGACCGAAGTGCCCAGGCAGGCTGACATCCTTTCTACTGGAAAAACAGCGATTTTGGACAGAAATCTGTGTTGGTGGTGGCTTTTCTCCCCAGCTGAGCCTTCCCCATGCACACCCTGCTGCAGGTGGCTGTGCCAGCAATAAGCTCCCTGTGGCACACAGGCTGCTGGTCCCCAGGGCAACAAAAAGCCTGGGGTAGGACAGCAGCTGAGGCCTTCTACATATATTTATTTGCATCTACTTTTCTTGAAGGTATGTAACCCACACCATTCTCAATGCCTTATATTTATGAGCACAGCAGGGAAGAACAACCCCACACTACTGTACCTCCCTTTTTAAGCTTTAAAAAGATGCTACTAGCTACATGGGGTTTAACACACGGCAGGGAACCTTTTTGATGGGATGGCTTTCTAAACTGATGTACTTTTGTAGCTGTGATGAAAACCTGCACACTAAAAAGGCTATAGTTGAGTTCAGAGTGTCAAAGGCGTGTGTGCATTCGTAGAGCAGATGCATTCTGTGAAGGGTTATGTATCAGGGGATAACATAGATCAGAAACAAGGAAGGCTGAGTTTGTCTACATTGTCTAAGTTCCATAACAGAAGCAAAGAGAGTGTAAGATGGAAAGTCTTACATACAGTCAACATAAAGTTAATAATATATTATTATTATTGTAAAAATGTAAGTTGCAACTAAAACATCAAAGGTATTATTTGCCTGGTAGCTTCTTTTTAGAACTTTTCTAAAAATGTTGTTTATTCCACTGCTTGTGAGTTTTCTATTTGAAGATTTTAATTAAAGCAATTTATACCAACTTTTGGCAATCTTAATTTTTTTTAAGACTCCTTTTTGACATGCTGATACCACGACACTCCCCACTTTTCTTTTGGTCACAATTACCCGTGCTTCTTTTTATTATCAATAAGAGTGCCCAAGTACACAAAAATGAAAGAAATCCTACACAGGTTGGTGTGTTTCAATTGTGTTTGCGGAGCAGTTCAGAAGCCCTCCACCCAGTGTGACTCAGATGTGATACATGTGCTGGTGACTGGCACACAGGAACTATCAGGAGGGGCCCCGGGATGTTTGCGCATGCAAATGACAGCTGCTGCCAACCGTGTCTCCTCTCTGAGCCCTGTTCTTGATGGTGGGGTGGGGAGGTTTGATTTACAGCTCAGTAACTGCCTTTTGCTTTACAAAGTGTTGGACATCAAGCTAATGGCAACTGTTCGCTCTATACAAACAGAGCAAGAGGGACAAAAGTGCAGGGAACGGGAAAGATGCTGGATCTCAGCACTCCAAGGATGCTATGGTCTGAAACAGAGATGAACATCACCCTCACAGGACCAATGCCTGCCCCACCCTTATCTCTGGGGCTTTTATTCCTCTGTGAATGTCATTGACCTCGGGGGATTGAATACACTGTGTACACTTATTTGAGAACAGGGAGAATCATATTTCACACTCATTCCAATTTGTTTTTGTCCTTTTGACTCGAGGTCAGATTACTCACATTGAATCTCCTGGAAGGTGGAGTAAGTTGCATCACACTTTGGTACAGGGGATCATTTTGTGTATAGAAAATAAGGAAACTGATAACCACCTTAGAGTCAGGGACATTTTGACCATCAACTTGGATTTCAGCTAAACAAGACAGCAGGGCTTTATTAGTCTGAAATGAGCTACTCCCTAGATTATCTTTCAGTGAAGGGCCAGGCCACTTTATTATGAATATGAATATAAATACAGCAGCAGTAACTGTAAAAGTTTACTTTGTAAAAGTTTAGTTTACTGCTCTGCTTCCACAAACTCCTTAAAATTTTTCTGCAGACAGTCCAGGGTTTCCTTGCCACTTCACATATATAAAACACCAAAGCACTGTCTACAGAGGACATCCACCTGGTGACAATCAGCATCCATGTTCCTACACACATGGCAGGCAGAGAGGCTGTGGGGATTCATTGCGAGGACTCACTATTCAATCACACCTCAGGTACCTGTCTGTATCTGAATAAAGCCCATGATGACTTTATCAACATGATATGGAACCTAGATTATTAGCTACTCTTCACCAGAGTTGGGCAATTCTTTCCTTTATGGTCCTGTGCAAATTGTTTTACAGCTGTGGAGTACTGCTAATAAAACAATAAAACAATGGCAAAGTGCTGGCAAAACATTAAAGTCACTTCTCCATCGCATTCATATTTCACTTCCTCCTGCTAGTCAGCATCTTGGGAAATTAAAGTTCAAAATGGTTTCCATTGTTTTCTACCAGTGTGTGAGTCATTCAAGCTGAAGAAGTGTGTAACGCAAAAGAATTTATACTCTAGAAGGACAATGAACTCCCCAAGGAATCTTTTAGCGGCAGATCTGAGGACACAGACACTGAAACCATGCCATGAAAAGCCAAGGTTTTGTGGTTCTGTCCTCTGTTCTCTGGTTTGTGCAATAACTCATAAGTTGGTGTTATGACCCTGAAGGTGAGGTAACTGAGGCTCTTGTTAATGGGTCCCTTGGAGTAGAGAAGAGTGAAATGACACATGAATGACTGGTGTTTATATATAGCAGGTTTAGTTTAGAATGACGGAAGGGAGGTATGCAGCCCTTTCGGGTATTATCTATAGAAATATAACCATAGGAAATATAAAAATAGAATTTAAGAAAATATATAAGGAAAAGAAAGAGAAAGGACAAGACAGTGGGAAGATCAGAAGGGAATGAGAAGAATGTGTCTTTACAAACAAACTGTGAGCATGCCTGTAGGAAAAGCTAGATGCTGATAGGTGAAAGAAGCAACGGGAGTAACCATAAATTTCAGACAGAGACTTCCTCATCTAAAGCCGTATTAAAATCCTGGACTTAGAGATACAGAGAAAAGGCGGGGGAGTGTGTGTGTGTGTGTGTATGTGATTACTAGAAGGGGATACCTATTAGGTGATTCGGGCAGCCTGTACCTCCCAAGTACCTCAGTCAATGGGGAAAGGAAGAGAGTCCTGTGGCCGGGAAAGTAGAACTAAAAGAAAGCTACGTCCTCCAAAAACTTGAGAGACACCACGGGAATACCCATGGCCTCTCCCCTTTTTTTGGAATATAGTCAGAGGACTTCTCTGTCTCCTTTTTGGACATAAACCTCTGGTGCTGTGAATTTTTCTGCACAGATAACACCACCTGCGGACCCAGCAACAAGACTTAATTGATGCATTGAATTTTCATGTGTGATGATCGCAGTGTTGATCCGTCAGGGGTGGGGGAAGCCCCTGAAACATGAAGTTCAACGGGTTAATACACAATCTGGTTCAGGTGGGAATGCCCAGGTACCTCCCCTGTTGCTAAGCGAAGGTGGGTTTCTTACGGCCACCCGGGCTGTTCCTAAGCTGGTCTGAGATTTCCCAACACACATCCCAAACCCTCTCCTCCTCCCCTCCGGCTCGGGGAGTGCAAACCCGGCCTCAGTCAAGACCGCGCTGCTCTTGGAACTCGCTGGGTGTTGGAGTCATTAACCCGCAGCTTTTCAGTCCCTCGCACAGCTGGTGGGAGAACTGAGTGAGCGAGGAGAAGAGACACAAAGGCCACATGGGAACTCGGATTTTTTTCTTTTTTAATTGCCTACAGTGAGGAAAGGTCTTGGAGATGACACGAATGTTAAGAACGATCACGTTAAATTTCGACGACGAGGATTCCACCGGGAAGACACCACCCCCGCCCCGCCTCAGGCCCGGCGCGGGACGCCCAGGGGCGCCGCGCATGCGTAGTGCTGCGAGACTACGTCCCGCCGGCAGCGGGGCGGCGCTAAGATGGC
>NW_005054304.1:745038-748671 GCF_000277835.1 Geospiza fortis | reverse complement strand
CGGGGCCGTGGCTGCTCTACCTGCCGTGTACCTGGAGCATCGGGCTGGCGGCCGCGCCCGGCTGCCTCCCGGACTGGCGCATGCTGTCCCTGTTCGGCGTGGGAGCCGTGCTCATGCGAGGGGCCGGCTGCACCATCAATGACATGTGGGACCGCGACTATGACAGACAGGTAGCGAACCGTGCGGCGAGGCCGCTTACACGAGCGTGCCGTGACAGGACAAGGGGGCGCGGCTTCAAATTGAAAGAGTAGGTTTAGGTTAGATGTTAGGAAGAAGTTCTTCACTCTGAGGATGGTGAGGCATTGGAATAGGTTGCCCAGAGAAGTTTTAGGTGGCCCATCGCTGGAAGTGTTCAAGGCCATGTTAGATGGGGCTGCAAGTAACCTGGTCTAGTAAAAAGTGCCCATGCCCACAACACGAGGGTTGGAATGAGGTGATCTTTAAGGTCCCCTTACAACCCAAGCCCTTCTGTGATTCAGAGAGCCAAGCATGTGCCCATTCATCTCCATTGTGAGAGAATCAACAGAATTTTTAGGGTTAGAAGGGATCTCAGGAGATGATCTAGCTCAGCCCCCTTGCCAAGGCCAACTCGCCTACAGCAGGTTACACAGGAACACATCCAAATGCATTTTGAATGTCTCCAGGGAGAGAAACTCCACTTAACACATGCTGTTTTTTCTCAGCCATGCACTAAGGATTCTGAAGGCACTGGAGTACATGAACATCACTAGTGATTCTTTGATGAGTGCAGGCTCCAGCTTCAGGAATTCCTCCATGTTTCTGTCTGAGATGCACGCAATTAATTTGTCTACATTTCCTCCAAAAACAGTAGAAAGTATTTTATTTCTCTGTCCAGGACTGTAGTAAGTCTTCTAGAATACTCACCTCTGTGTAAGATAAAATACATGCTGTTGTTTGCTTTAGGCAGTGCTTGAACAAGTTTATTTTTCAACCTTGTTTTGCACCACAGAACAAACCAAGTAATACTTTTTTTGCTACACTTGCTAGTGAAAATCTATCCAAGAATTACTTTCCTCCCCCCCCTAATTTGAGGAGCAGCATTTCCTTTTATTGTTGTATTGTTAATTTTGGCTGTTCAGAGTATCATGCCCAGCCCTGACCTAATCTCCTTATGTTATGTTGTATGTTTTCATTTATCATCTCCCATTTGTTCAGAAGAGGGAAATAAGTAAAAGGCAGTGCCCAGTGAGATTCTGAAACGTGCACAGGTTCAGGCTTGGAGGGAAGCATCCTGGTGGTGCTGTTTGCTCCTCTTGTTTTTTTTTTTCCTGTATTGCTCCTGTGGTTTTGGAGTTTGGGTTTCGGCCCTGCAAGACACAGAAAAATGAGCCAATCCAGTATGTGAAGTTCTTAGTATGGCACTTGTGTTTGTGCTGTTGGGAAGGCAGGGAATCAGAATGGGGTTTATGGCTTAGGGTTTGGAAGGTGTTAACAACTACATAGGCTGAACAGATTTGATGTGGGGATGTGATAAGTAAGAGGGAATTTCAATATAATGGTTTAATTTGTGCATTATGTGATGTGGTCAGATAAAAAGTTTTATAAATTGCCTTCACAGCTTTTTCTGGGGTACCTTAAAAGGCTTCCATCAACAGAGGTGCCATAGAGGCCAGGCCAACAGCAGGAGTTGGTTGGTGTAGGTGATGGTGGTTTGGGGTTTAGATTTTGTGTTACTGATTATTTGGGACATATTTTCTTTAAGTGAAGCATCCCATGTTTGGTTGCCCTGTGCAGTGGAATTGGTCACAGGTATGTTAAGTGCATGTTTACTGCTCCAAAAGCAGTATTTGATGTTAGCATAGCCTGATGGCAGAGGGGAGAACAAGCTAAAAGGGTTTATTTAAATTCACATTATTCAAGCATTGGCAAGATACTTTTTATGTGCAGAATATTCTGTAAAAGTGTAAAAGTTGGCTTTTGAACCTCATTGAATAGACTTGACACCATTTTCATCAACATGCACAATTTCATGGAATTGTTAGGTTGAAAGGCACCTCTGGAGATCATCCAGTCCAACCTGCCAAGGCAGGGTCACCTGGAGCAGGTGACACAGGAACATGTTCAGGTGGGGTTGGAATGTCTCCAGAGAGGGAGACTCCACAATTTCCCTGGGCAGCCTATTCCAGTGCTCTGCCACCCTCAGTGTAGAGAAGTTCTTCCTCATGTTGAGGTGAAATTCAGTCATTTGGTGGTTTTTTGGCGTTGGTAACCTTTGGCAAGTATTCACCATTTATTTTAACTTTTTTCTGTTACTTGTTTCTTTCTTCAGTTTACCTTGTATGATTTCTTGCTCCAGACAGTTTCTAAACTCCACTGTATCCCAGTTGGGATTAAATGTCTTTTCACAGCTATTAACTCCACATCAATGGGACTGGACTCTGAAAATGCCATTAGAGAGAAACAAAAGCAAACAACAGAATTAGGACCTTTTCATTTCTCTTCAGAAAATAGGAAAAAAAACATTGTAAATTGCCCATCAGTTACAGATGTACCTAGTGGTAATATTATTTCCATTTTTAGGTTGCAAGGACAGCAAGCAGACCCCTGGCAGCTGGAGATATCTCCACTTTCCAGTCCTTGGTTTTTCTCGGGGGACAGCTCAGCCTGGCACTGTGTGTGCTTCTGTGTCTGAATTACTACAGGTGATGTATGAGTTACCTTTTGGTTTTTAAAGTCTGGTTGGTTCTTGGTCCTGAGTTAAGCACAGAGATTTTGAGTAGAAAAGGTGTTGGGGTCAGAGGGAGGATATTATTAGTCATGGAATTGTAATTGAAAGGAAAGAATTAGTTCAGTACCGTGTACAGCTCCTGCAATCCTGCACTACATCTACTGATCTTTAGCCTGGCAAACAGTAATTCTCTTGGTACTTTTTACAGTATCATTCTGGGAGCATCCTCTTTATTCCTTGTGATCACCTACCCTCTGATGAAGAGAATAACATACTGGCCACAGCTAGTTTTAGGTGAGATGGAAAGATTTTTTCTCTTTTTTTAATTTCAGATGTAGTTTTTGGGGTGTTTTACAAGTTAGTACTTGAGCTTTAGCAATCTGACTTTGTATAACTTTATATCAAAATAGAAATACCTTACAGACAAATCTCTGTTGTGCCACAAGCTTCTTAATTTATGACAGGCATTGGCATTGATGTGTGGCTTTGGTTGGGGTTGGGTTTTTTTTGTTATTAGAAATCAGTTCCTTGTTTTGATGCTGTGATAGGAGGTAGAAGAGTAGGGTGGAAATAAACATTTGCCATTTGAGAATGAGCTGTAGTTTTGCAGTTATTTAAAAACCCTTCCTAAATACAGATTTGTCTGTACAGCATTTTAGTCTTCAGCTTCTAAAATAACTCCTGAACAGATACTGATGGTGCTCGTATTTTGGGTTGAGCTACTAAAACATACCTGTGTATATTGGCTCTCATATTCCAGCTGTCTTCAGCTTCAATTTTAACAAAAAATTGTCATTTTCAGACTAGAAGTATCATAGTTGGCTGCTGTGTACTGTTTTGCAGCTAGTTATCCTGACATGTTTTGTTACACTGACACTTGAGCATTTTACCTTCAGACCTGTTGTTAGAGTATTCTGGAATAGTTCTGTGCAAATGTTTCCCTA
>NW_005054304.1:728829-745023 GCF_000277835.1 Geospiza fortis | reverse complement strand
AGGGAAACTCAAATTAGAGAAAAATGTGTAGCATATGTATTTTTTCTTGCATGTCCAGGGTATTAAATGTCAAATTATTTATATTTATTACCTGCCTGAAAATAAGTGGTAGAAAAATAGAGATGTTGGTATTATACAAAAGGCTGCTGATATGATACACTCTCAGATAAATTGTATTTAATTGCTGCTGGCGTTCTTATAATTTCTATTTTTTTAATTCTCTTAATGTTTTTAGGATTTACATTTAATTGGGGAGCCCTTCTTGGCTGGTCTGCCATCAAAGGGTCATGTGAGTGGTCTGTGTGTTTGCCCTTGTACTTTGCTGGAGTCATGTGGACACTGGTGTACGACACCATTTATGCACATCAGGTAGGGTGACAGTGAAACCTTCCAGATACCCGTGTTTAAACACACAAGTTTGTGTGTTTCGTTTACAAATTTGTTGTCAAACAGCAGAACTAACCTCTTGCAGTTCTTCACCTGCAGCTGAGCTGAAGCAGCCCCAAAGAAGTCCCAGCCCTTCAAAATGTTATTGCTGTTTGCCAAGGTTTTACAAGGTGGAAAGATGGAAGTGCAATACCCTTTGTGCTCTTACGCTTTTGCATTGTGGAAATATCTTTGATATTAACTCCTGGCTGCTAAACAGCTCTAAGACCAGCCTTCTAGTTTAAATTTTAGTGTGGGGACCTACAACCGCCCTTAAATTGGGCTCCTAGTAAGAAGCATAGAAAATTTAAGCAAGTCCTTAATTTTTATTTTTCTTATGAAGTGGCATTGGATTATGGATTTTGTGGTATTTCATCTTTTCATTCCAGGATAAGAGGGACGACATCATGATTGGTGTGAAGTCAACTGCATTGCATTTCAAGAAGGACACAAAGCAGTGGCTCAGTGGCTTCAGCCTGGCAATGCTCCTGAGTTTGTGTGTGGCAGGGATGAATTGCAACCAAACCCTCCCATATTACTCGGCTGTGGCTGCCGTAGGGACTCACCTGGCACACCAGGTTTGATGGATTTATTCATACTTTTTCCATGAGGAAGTTCTTACTAAGAAGTCAGAGGGCTTTTCAACTCCCATCAGTTAATGAGCTACCCATGAAAAGCAGTTCCTGTACAGAGAACTGAAGTCTTCTGACGATAAGCTTCATCTTCTGAAGAGCCTTTTGCAGACCTTTTGGTTGAGGAGACCTTCAGTCCTGACCACAAACAGTGGAGCACTGAGTTTCAGTTTGTTTGTAACCAAGAGAAGTGCCACACATTAAGCTGTGATCTCAAGGAAAGGGTTTTCTTCTCACTGCCAGCAGCAGCTGCTGCTAGATCCACCTCAATGTGCTGCAAAATACTGCGGTGTTGACTACTCTGATTCAGTTCTTGCAGTGTCTAGCACACATAATAGCAGATGTTAACATTATAATTTTATGTTAATTGACAGTTCTAAAGAGTTCTCTTAAAAGCAGAGAACAATCCAATTCACTCTTGTAGTTGCATTTATTTAGAAATTTTTATGAATAACAGAAAGAAAGAGATTAGCTTTGTCAGTAAAGGATGCAGATAGGATCTTGTTATCTTGTTATTTCTGAATCCTAACAACTGTGTTACACAGTGTTGTAGTAAGTGACAAGTCAGTCTATTCAAAAATTAATTGCTGGTCTTGATAGGTAAGGGATGGCAGGGTATTGTGTATTGCAAGTAGTAAAACCATTGCTAGTCTGAGAAGTTAAATTTGGAATGGTAATGTGGAACTTTTTATAAAGCACGTTGATCATAATGTTGCATTTTAGTGGGTGGAGCTCATGCAGGTAATGGATATTAAATATATCACTGGGTAAGAGAATCCTTGTGGTGATGTAGTCTGGCCACTGTTTTCATAGTGACTGTGGTTGGAAATGCATGAGGAAAAGAATACTATGTCCACTGCATGGTCATTTACAGTTTGAATTGTCAGAGAGCCTTTGTGCTGCAGTTTTGTCATAAATGAGAACCATGTTTAAGGATCTTTATAAGTGAGGATGCAGACTAATGAGTATAAATGATGGGGAATTAACAATTGTGTGGACTGCCTAAGTCAAAAGAGCAGAACTGTTCTGTATACCACAGAGTAGCTTCTTTTTGAGGAATTATTTTAATATAGCCCTGCTTAAACATTTTTATGCTTATCTTCTTGTTCAAGATTTCTGATTGTGTCCTTAACTGAGTTTGGAAAGCTGAGTAAGATGCTTGAGGGTCAGGATTTCCAAGATTTCCTTGATTCACTGAATTTTTTCTGCCTGAGGCAGAAAAATTTGGGTCATGATGATGTCAAATTGTATCCCTCTCAAGAAGTGTGCCAATAGAAAAATAACATCTTCTACTTTCCATGTGTTTCTGAAATAATAGCTTAGCTGCTGTTTAGTTTAATTTGCCAGTTCAGTGTTTCAAGTTCCCAGTGTCTGAGGAGCTGACAGGTTCTTAAGGGTGTGGATCACATCATATTTGAGAAGCTTGTGAAGAGTTTTTTTGATTATTTGACCAGGACCCAGCCCTTGTTTCTCTCTACAACCATAAATGAAGCAGATTTCCTGGGGAAGGTTTCACTTCTTTCAGTCAAATACTTCTTTCTATTTTAACTTTTTCGAAGGCTCAAGTGCAAAGTTTGAGGTTTTTGGGGCTCCTTCTCTGTTAATCCTTTCACTCATTTTGCTCAACATTTCCTCTTGTTATCGTGCTCAAGACTTGCACCAAATTTTGATTTTGGGAATACTTTTTCAGTAAATTTGCTCTTGCTGTACTTTGCGAGTTGGGATTTTTTTGGTTGGTTTTTTTTTCCACTTTTAGTTGTGACTCACAGCAGAGAGCTGCCGTGTGGGTAAGCCAGGCCTTCTGGCTGCTATTGCAGGTGTCCTGGTCCTTGTTTGGAAGGGAATTGCATGGACTTGGCTAAGAGCAACTGGACTGAAACCAGCCTGTGTGGCAAGGCAGGGTCTGGCACTTGCTCTGGTTTGCTGCTGGCCCTCCAGTGCCTTGTCTCTACTGAAACATAGAAAAACACCTTGTAACAGAGATGGAAAAGTGCATTCATTTTTATTTAAAGTTACATTGAAGAATTAGCTGGCAACTTACTGAGGAAAATCTCAAAACTTATTTACATGCCCAGATATTTTTGCACTTCTAAGTGTCAATCCAGACACACCAGTAACTGGGCTGTTTATATAGTCTTCCATTGAGATGGTCTGGGAATCATGTTCATACGAGATCCTTGACTTTTCTGCTGTATGTTGAAAAAAATCTGTCAAACACAGATGCCAGTTATGCAAAAAAAGATTTAAACACAGTATTCCTGTTAAGGGTAGACTTTAGAGCTTAAGAATAATTTTTTGAAGTTGCAGATAATTTTGTGATGTGTAAGATATTTTTGAATCTGTAGAATAATAATAATCCTCTAATGTTATACTGTACCTTTGCAGATTTACACTTTGGACATAGACAAGCCCGAAGACTGTTGGAAAAAATTTTCTTCAAATCGTACTGTAGGAATTCTGCTCTTCATAGGGATTGTGCTTGGAAATCTGTGGAAATGAAAAGGCTTAAATGCAGAAGAGCCTTCAGAGAACAGATAGTTGAAATCACTATACTGATATTTTAGTCTAACTGAAGTGTAGATACTGTAAGAAGGAAAACACTTGTAATACAAATATAACTGCTTTATATTGTTTATTTATAAAATCTGGTGGAAACATTCTTGTTTCTGAAATCATGCAATTTTGATAATTCTACAGTGGAAGTTTTGGTTATCTGGGAATAACTTCAATTTGCGTAGAAGCTCCAAAAAAAGAGCTCCAAAAAGCTCTGCTGGTCCTGTGTAGTAGCAGCAAACTTCTGTCAAGCTCTGGAGACTGTGAACGCAAGATTTTATATGAAACAGGTGTCTCTTAGTGACAGCATGGGTAAAAATGCAAAATGATTTCTGTATGTAAATAAATCTGGCAGTACATGTTTGATGGTCTGATTTATTACAAAGGTAATTTTGAGTTTGAGTTGGAGCTTGCTTCATGGAAGAGTTGCAAAAACTATTTTTCTTCTGGGATGTCTAGAAACAGTCAGGACTCTAAATGTGTGAAGTCCACATTAAGGAGTCAGTAGAGAAGTATTTAAGACGGTTTTCTGCTCTTGCTGTGATTGCTGCAGCAGGTGCGTTCCATGTGAAAAGGACAGGCTTCTGCAAAGCTGCCTGCACAGAGTGAGCTAAGCTTGTTTGTCAAGAGTGATTTGAACACAGACTAAGGACTGAAAACAAAAACAGAGAAGCCCAGAGCTGTTGCCAAATGTGTGTGAGCCATGGTTGACTGTGGGCTACAAATTTGTCTGTCAATGCAAATTGTTGACATTTTTTTTTGATTCCACTTGTTTTGACTTATGCCTACCGGCCTTATTTGTAGTCTTACAGGAAAAACCTGTTTCTAGGGGAATGCCTAGAAACAGTAAAAATAGCAAGTGCAGGCTAATTAAATGGTCCTTACACAGAAGTTGTTCTTCAATAGGGTTTGTATTTGTGGGGTGGAGAAAGTATTAAGTTGAAGAAAAGAGTTTAATAATGAAAAATCATAATCTTCTGATCAGTTTTGTGACATAGCTGCATTTTGTAGAGGGAGAATTTTGGTGCATCCAACTTGAACTTTGTTTATTAGCCATTTACTAGTAATTAGAAAGTCTTGTAAACTAGTATGGATCAGTTTCAGTAGTGTTACTTTAGTGAGGTGGTGGCAAAAGTTATTAATCTGTTTTTAACATATTAAAGCATCTTTAAGTAGCTCATATTTGGGAAGAGCTCACATTTTGTCATGCGTTTGTACCTTCTGGTGTCCTTTGTCTGATGGCCGCTTGTCACAAGTGTTTGTCTTAAAATGAGAAGAGGAAAAAGGTGTTGCTAAACACAGTGTAAATTAAAGTTTCAAAACAGTCCTCATGTCCAAAACTTGAAAATCACTTCATATTTCCTGTGTGAGTTTTCCAAATTCATCTTAATTTCATTTCACACAGATAAGACATAGCTGTATTTTAGGTTCATTGCCTGAAAAACAGAAAGATTTAAGTTCTCCCACTTGCACATCATCTCTCTGGGTTCAACTCTCTCAATACCTTCTCCCATCTGTCTTAAACATCATTATTATTAAGTAGTAAAGGCCTTTTTTAATCAACAGTACAATTTATTCTGCTAAATAACATCAATACATTAAAAAAATACTTTTCACCTGTCAAATACCATTGCAAAGTGTGTTGGATGTCCTTTTGCTAATACCTTGGTTATGCTGGATTAACTTCATGATGCATCCTGTGTGGCTGTTCACTCCTGCTCAGGTGTTAAAGCAAGGACACCACGTGTGGCAGACACAAGGGACAGCAGAAGGGAAGGTCCATCGTCCCCTGCATTGCTCTGGAGGAAGCTGTCAGCTTGGGATAAAACTGCCATAGAAAAGGCAAAGAGCACATGTCCAAGCTGGAAATTAGCCATGGGTCAGCTTACTCCAGAAAGCCTCTGGAGCTGACCCAAGAGCAGCTGAACTGCTGAGGTTCTCCTGCTTCCCACCATTCTATGGGGGGATGGGGATAGGTACAGGAAGATCCACACTTGCACCCGCTGGTAGTTCTGCCTCTGTTTATGTGCAACTCAGTGAGATTTAGGCAGTTAATGAAGCAGCAGACTACAAAATATATAAGTTGGACTGATCTGTTTGTAACAAGAGGATTGCCTTGTTGCTTTTTACTTTAGTTGTTTTATACCTTGTGAGCTCCTGAGGTAAAGCTTGATTCCCACAGGGCATTATCCTGTAAGTCTGAGTGACATGGAGAAAGAGTCACACCACTGAAAGCATGAAAAGGCAGCGAGCCACAGGAAGCGGAAGCTCAGCCAGAAGATGTGTGATGTCTCTCTCACACAAGATGTGTGAAACATCTGTGACAAACCATTGCTAGTGCTAGCATGCAATTGTAGAGGGATTTGAAACCACTTTTAGGTCTGAGCAGCTGTGACTAAGAGCTGCTGTGAAGCTGGTGGTACCCTTTGGCCCTGGCTGGGAGCTCTTCACTGTGTGCTGGACTTTATGTTTCGGCGCCTGTGGCACAGGGGTTCAGGCCCCTGGCCCAGACGGCACTGCACGCTCCCAGCCATAGCATCATTTCCTGTCTGATCAGCCACCCAAGACTCTCCCCACTGTGTGCAGTGTTCCTGGCATGGGAGAGATGAGGGATGTGCAAACATGGGAGCAGCTCTGCTTGTACCAACTGCAATGGCTTCAGTGTTGGTGAGATGTGCAACTGACCCTCGGCTACATTTCTAAGAGCTGTGAAAATTTTCCCTTGCACTTACTCAGCTCCATTCTCCTGCAGCTTTTACCATTGCAGGAATGTCCCTTCTGCCTGAGCCATTTCAAGCTGTGGGAAGACAGCAAGGTTTGTGGGTAACATGTTCTTCCATTGAAGCTGTGGAGACATCTAGAAAAAAAGGTGAAGTTTCTGATTCAGAAGACCTTCTCCATGTCTGAAACAGAACTCTGTCTCTGGAAAGGACTGGTGGGACCAGAGCTTTGGAGAGAGGCCCCCAGGCACCCTCCTGTGCCAGACAGCCCCCCTGACCTGCACACCAATGGGATTCATGGACCCTCTGTGAATGAACACACCTCTTACCACTGAAGGCACCTTAGTTTGTGTAAATAGTACAAGGCAGCATGCTGGGGAAAGTGGCTTTGCTCATTTGTGGTCATGTTTGAAGCTGCAGGTTGGACTTATTTTAAGTGGTACAGAGAACAAGCACAAACTTTTACATGTGAGTGGCCCAAACTGGAATAGATGAGTTTCTGCTTGTAGCTGCTCCATAAAATACATAGGTAGACTGTGTACCGAGGTAGACTGTGTAATCCATACCTCGTCCTTCGCAGAGAAAGCAAAAAGGTATTAAGGGAGATTTTTTTTTAATCTGTGCTCCTGAATCTTCATCAGTATTACATTTACTGTACTACATGTTAAATTGGTGAGTATTGATTTCAGTGGAATTTTTCCATTGTCTTCTTAGAAATAAAAATGGAATGGCTTGGTTTGGAAGGGACTTTAAAGATCATCTAGTTTCAAACCCCATGCTGTGGGCAGGGATGCTTTCCACTGGAGCACGTTACTCAAAGCCCCATCCAACCTGGCCTTGAACACTTCCAGGGATGGGGCATCCACAGCTTTGCTGGGCAACCTATTCCAATGCCTCACCACCCTAACAATGAAGAATTTCTTCGTAATACAGACTAAACCTATCGTCCTCCAGTTCAAAGCAATTCCCCCTTGCCCTGTCTCTACATGCCCTTGTGAAAAGTCCCTCTCCAGCTCTCTTGTAGCTCCCTTTAGGTACTGGGAGGTGCTCTGAGGTCTCTCTGGAGCTTTTCCTTCTTACCACCTAAAAAACCTGACTGCATTTCAACTTCCTGTTTCCCTCCTCCCCAGCAGACTCCTAGGCCATGAGCTTCATCCAGCCAGCTGCTGGGATGTCAGGCATCTCCTCCTCTAGGGAGGATCTGCTGATTTACAACTTTTTGCATACCTCAGTTTTCATAGCCTATTGCAATGTTCTTACAAAGAACACCAACTGTGTACGAGCCAGACAGGGAGTGGCCGGGCAGCCCCATTGTAAAGCAGGGACAGACACAGTTAAACTTTGGAGCTGCTGGAAGCCAAGGGAAGCATTTCAAGGCACATCTCCCTGTTTTCTCAGCAGCGCTACTGGTAAAAGCCTTCACATAAAGCACCCTAAGTCCCCGCCTGTCGACAAAGCTGCCATATTGACGTTTAGCCCAAACTTCTCCTTTCCCCATTCTTCATGAGGGCGAGAGAGAAGGGAATCTCACCAGCAGCACTTCCCATGGGATACACTGAACTTGACTTGCTCCCGAGAAACAGCCACCCAGACCCTCTCTGGTATCTCTGCATGCTATGTGCATCCTGCTGGGAAACAAAAAGTGCTGTCCTAGTGCCACAGATTCTCCACAAAATTTGGAAGTGTGTCCAAAACTGTCTTGCACGGGACATGAGTGGTTACGTATTTGGGGCATGTTAGTGTAGAAACTGTAATATTAGTATCTTATGAAGTGAAATTTATGTGTGTATGGTAATTGCTCAGTTAATTTTACTGTAGTGGCTGGGCTACATGGCCTGTAACAAGCACTTAGGGAATCAGCCTAATTATAATGGAAAGCCTCCCCATGCAGGATGTGTTTTCTAAGAAGTGAAAACCTGTATTGCCACAGTGCTGGATTATTCCGACCAGCTCCCGGCACCGGCAGCACAGGTGGGCTGCCCCCAGAAAGCTGCCCAGTCCGGGGTGCAGCTGCAGGGCACGGCAGCTCTACGGCTCAGGCAGACTGCAGACTGTGCCGAGGGTAGGGACAAGGATCAGGGAGAGGCCCTCTGTATGGTTTCCAAAGAAGTTTATTCCCGGAGGTTCAGTGACGGAAAGGACAAACCCAAACGCATACATCAGATTATAAGGGGGAGGAGGTCCCAGGGAAGGAGACAATCTTAGACCAATTGGGAGAAATTGGGGGTGGAACACAAGGCCGGGGAATAGAATGTTTAAACCAATAAGAGACTGCAGGGGAGGAAAATAATTTAAACAAACCAGTGGGGTTTTGAAGGACACAAGATTGATAGGGAAGTTTCTAGAAAAAGAGGCAGGCTTGGGGAGGGGTTGACATTCAATAGGAGGGGGAAGAGGGAACAGAGGGGCAGATCTTTGGAGAGATGGACAGCCAGGGCAAACCCAGTAACACAGGGAGGAAAGGAGCAATCCATCAAGAATAAAATATGCTATAACAGTACAAAATAAGAAAGATTACAAAACTGACTGCTAGAAATGCATTACAATTAAAAAACAGAATGCTACACTATATGTCTGTTCTGATAAAAGTACATTATTCAGGACTGCTCTTCCCTGAGCAGCAGCATCATGTGGGCAAAGTTAAGGGAATAAGACAATAAACATGCAAACATTTCTTTTAAAAAAAGAAATAACTAATCTTGGGAAAAGGAAAAATAAATTACTGTGTTCTGCGCTTGTAAAGTCTGTGGTTGTAAGGACAGGGCACAACTCCTGACCTCCCCCTGCAAGTTACCTCCCACTCATTGTACGTTTTTTACTGCTGGCTGCCAATAAGAACATCCGAGGGAGTAAGTTTAGTTTCACCTTTGCCGGAGCCTCTTTGTGCAGGGAGAGGAGGCAAGGCTGCTCACCAGGTTAGTTCTCTAAAAGCATGGAAATATTAGTAACTTGTTAGCCTTGGAAGAGTGGGATAATAGTGTCAAAGTAGGTTTTTTTTTCTTTTTTCCTGCTTAGCACAAAATATAAATCAAACTATCTGGCAAATCCTACTTGGGGAAGGAGGGGGAGGGCGGAGGGTTAAAAAGCTATGCGCAAAAGCTGGATTATGGAGAGTTTACCTTTGCTTACTGCTTTCTGATGCTAACACAATTGTATAAATGTGTTGAAGGAATCTGACTGGTACTCAGTACTCTCTGTTTAAACTGAGCTGCCCTACCAGAAGTTTGGATATTGATGGCTTTTGATACCTGCTCTCTCCATGTGTTGCTTGTCCCTTCCATGGGGTGTGCTGTTGGTGGCAACAGCAGCTATGCTCCAAACTCTTCATTATTGTTTGCAGCTAGGAGAGGAGAAAATGGGTGAATAATACTTGTGTGGGTGGCACTGCTGTTGTCAGGCAGAGGGAAGCTGTGGGTTAGCAGAGGCGTTGGACCTCTCTCTGGACACACACCTGATACTACCCCCAGCTGCACTCCTGCGGGGCTTGCAGACTGGTGTGTGCTGCCAGCTGAAGCCATGAGTGGGATTCCTGAGAAGCACATGTTACTCCAAAGGATGGAGAAAGAAGGTGCTTCCCCTCCCCCAGCATCACTCCTTCATTTGTTTCTATTCTGGCTTCTGAGCTCAGAAGCAAGAGGAGGAGGGGGAGGAGGAGGAGGAGGAGGAGGAGGAGGAGATAGAAGAGGCTGACCACCCAGTAGGGGGGGTCTGCTTTTGTCAAACTGCTGTTTCTAAGACAGAAAATAAATCCACTCAATTTACAGAAAAGAAGGCTCAACAAATGTGAGCAGGCAGTTTATGTTATCTCAGAGAACCTCACCCAACCCCAAACTTCCTTAGATTTGTTACCTAGAAAAACTTTGTGCTTTTTTACTTGGCTAGGGAATTAGAAGCAGAAAGAAATTGCTCTTGTTGCTATTTTTACTGTTATCATTCTAATCATCATCATTATTATTATTATTTTAGACCTGAGGTTTACTGGTTTTCAAGGTTTACTTGCTTGCTTAACCACATAAAGGCAAGGAGAGTATTTCAGACTTTGGACATTGATTTTCTCTTTTTCTGGCTCCCTACATCAGGAAACCAGAGATACGAGTTTTCTATGCTACTCTCTTGTGTGTAGCCTGGCTTTGTTATGAGGAAATGAGCCCACAGGTGTTTCCCACATACCCTGTGCCCATGCTGTGTAAAATACACCGAGTCAAACAACTGGAGTGCTCAAGTCACTCCCTTTAGCTTGGGTTCACTGCCCAGCCCAGTTCAGCACGAGGGGAATGAGTCATGGCTAAGCACTAGCAAAGCCTTTATGGAGTGGAGTGGGGAACATCAGTGATGCTATTTTGAAGGCTGGATAAAATGGCAGATAATGCGAAAACCTTGAACAGATAGAAATGCAGGCAAGATATGGTTATGCTCTATCACCTCCAGTGGCAGCTAGGGGGCTGGGCAAAAGGAGGCCTGCTGAAGGGTGGTAGTCACCAGTTTGGTTGGAGGTTCAGACCAACCACAGTTTTTTCACTGACTGTCTGTCACTATAGGACACGAAAGAACACAAGCACACCACCGTTCTCAAGGTGAAGGAAGAAAAAGGGCAGTTTATTTTCTGACTCCCAACATTTATAGTTTTCCAAAAGTGACAGTGGATTGGGGGGTGACAGTGACACCTCTTCAATCACACTGGACAAACCAACAGTCCATCAACTTTCTCCTCCTCCATAAAGGAAGACAAAACAATGGCTTATTTACAGAAAGTGTGTGATAAAATTCACTACAAGAATGTCAACATCAGAGGGCTTAGAAAATCTTAAAAAACCAGGGTGACAACTATCCTGTTTCCTGTCTCTTTCAGAAGAGGGCCTGGGAATGGCTGTCCCAACCGTTGTGACGATCCAGCCCCAATTCGGCGGGGCCATGTCTTCTGTCTCGAGATGCACGTGGCAGACAGGCCTGATGGACTGCTGCTCCGACTGTGGCGTCTGTGAGTGCCCTGGACACGCTTTCCTTGCCCCGGCTGCTTGGCGCGGTGGTGCCGCTGTGCAGCCGGGCAGCCTGGCTCTCCCAGCTGCTCCGGTGCTTCCAGGCGGGCAGGCAGAGCCTCAGCCAGGGCTGTGTTTCTTCCCCTGCCAGGCTGCTGCGGGATGTTCTGCTTCCCCTGCCTGGCATGCCAGGTGGCTGGGGACATGAACGAGTGCTGCCTGTGTGGGACCAGCGTGGCCATGAGGACCCTGTACCGCACCCGATACAACATCCCGGTCAGTGCTGAGCCTGCCCCCTCACCCTGCTGCTGCGAGCCTGAAAGACAGGTTGTCCCCGAGGCCCCTCTCTCTGCACTAGAGGGGGGGCTCAGGACAGCAGTGATTGCCACTTCCCCTTTTTTTCCCATTCGTACCCACCTCAGCTGCTGCTTCCGTCTTTGAGCTTTGATTGAGATAACTGTGGGCTGAATAAAGAATAGGTGAAGCTGGTTACGTGGATAAAGATCCATAGTAAGGTCTGGGAGGAGGGTAGACAGTGCATATGTGAGGGTGTTTCTTCCTGCAGGGGAGGTGGTTGCTGCCATCCCAAGGGCAAGCCATAGGGTCCCAAGTTCACTTTCCCCACATTGTCTGTTCCTGTCAGCGTTTTTCTTCCCAGTCTGAACCTCAGAAGTCAAAAGATAAGTAGCTATCTGCAGCCTGCACAAAGGGCTCCTTCCTTCCTTTCCATGGTTCCTGGGGTTTGCCAGCCCAAGGCTTCAGTGTTTTCTACTCAGGATGCTGCAGCCTGCTAAGAAGAAAAGAGTACTTGACCTGGAATGTGATTAACATTTTCTTGGCTGAAACTTGGTTTCTGGGAAACCTCTGTCCCTAACCTGTTTCTCCCTAACAGGGGTCCATTTGCTCTGACTACTGTGTCACCCTGTGGTGCACTGTTTGCTCTGTTTGCCAAATGAAGAGAGACATCAACCGCAGGAGGGAGCTTGGCATATTCTGGTAAGCCAGGGCTGGTGGTGCTCGTCCATAAAGCTGCTGTCACATGCAGACTGGTGGCTTCCCAGAGCCTCTCCTGCCAACGTCTTGACACCGGACCAAGTTTGCTGCAGTGGGGAAATGGCCATGGACAGTTGACCAGAGTGACATGTCCTGAAGCAAAATGTCACTGGGGACCTTGTGCAGGGTGGAGGAGGGAGGACTGGGGCGATACACAGAGTGTGGTGAGGCACATCTCAGTCCTGACACTCCTCTTCCATCCTGTTGCAGATGCTGCCATCCTCGCTGCATCCTTGGAACTGCTGCAAGCAGGAGTCACCACTGCTCTGACTGTTGGGGAAAAGCACCATGTGGAGCTTGCCTTGACTGCATTTGATTTTCCCTACTTAACTGCAGAAATAAAGTTTTGAGTTTGTCTTCCTACCTCTGTGTATGTCGCTCTTGTGCCACCTGAGAGCACCAATCCTTCTCCTGCTCCATCCATCTCAGCAGCCCTTGGTGTAGCTGAGATTTCCCTGTGCCTGATGCAGAGAGAGATTTTCACTAGTATTTTGTTGTTGGATCAGCTGTTAGAAAAGGTATTTAATACATTGAAGGAGTCAGTGTTGCTCATCCAAGTTTTAAAATTTGGGAAAATGACTATTGCTGCAGGGCAGAGCTGGGTCTTCCTGCAGTCAGGTTCTGGTGTTGGTGAGTGACACCTTTCTGAATAGAAAGGCATGGGGTACCTGGCACCAGCTCACCTTCATGTTGAAGAGATATGGACCCTGAGCATGAATTCCTCTGCACCTACAATAAAAAACGTCTTTGTTGTGGGTTATCTGTGTCCTCTCTAGGTACAAGTAGTGCCATCTTCCTGCGTGGCATTACACAGCCTGTCTGTCTGCACTGGGCTGTGAGCCCTCCATTCCCATCCTCAAGGTGGAGGTTGCATCCACCCTCTCTCCATCACTCTCAAGAGAAATGCTAAAGGACTTTTGATCCCTGCAAATATCTCCCAGTTTCATTCTTTAAGGAGAATATGATTATTTTTTTGTCCCCACTCCACCTTCACCTTTACCATAAAACTTTTTAAGGGCAAGTAGTGGCACTGTCTGTGCTGAGGGGTGGGTGGATGTGATGGCACTCCCAACTGCTTAAACCCAGATGGCTCAGATGGATGATCCCTGGCAATGCAGGAAAATGCATTTTTAGCCTGAGAAAGGCTGCCCCTGTGTCACCCACTGCAGTTACAGACAGTTCTTGCAGATGCTCAGGTTTGACAAAGGAACAGCTCATGGCTTAGGGCAGCACAGGAGCCTGGAAACAAACTGCCCTTCTTTGAAAACCTCTCCCACCAGGGCTCTGGGCCTGGAGAGTGACTGGGTGGGGAAAGGTGAGGGCTGGCAGTAGGAATGCACAGGGAAGCTGCCATTGTGAAAAGCTGCACCTAAGCTACCATTTGCTCTGTTAGTCAGAGGGAGCAGAGGTCATTTGCCAGAGTGCATATAAAGCATGAGAACCAGGAAAAGGACACGTATCTGCTGGGACAAGGACAGCTTGGAAAGTACGTGTGGCATGGCTTTGCTTTGGTCGTGGTACGGAAACTGCTTGTGGCTGAAGTGGTGATGCTGGGCAAGGGGAAAGGGTGGAAGCAAAGGTGAGGTTTTCTACCTGGAAAGCTGCTTCAGGGTTAACTACAGTGTGGTGGGGGCTGCTGATGGCATCTTGACAGATGTGGGGAACAGAGGTGGAGGACAGCAGTTTTTGCACTGTGTTGCTCATATAGAGCACTGTATTTGTGTGCATACAGTGCCTATAGATACAGCTCTATGGCCTTGGCTGTTGGTGAAATGTAGCTGCAGGCACCTCAGGATGCTTTTGTCCCCATCAGTCATTCCGGCATGGCTGGTGATGCCATGGGGGTGTGAAATTGTGAAATTGTGATACATTTTTTTGTGCTGGGCCTGGCCCATCTCTCAGTAGGTGAGTGTGTGGCAGAGGCTTCTTGCTGCTGCCTGCTCTGCACTGCAGCCCCCACCTGTGCAGGGATGTGGTGTGCTCGTACCTGGGGAGGGGAAGGAGAAGCCTGGCTGGAGGAATCCTGTCCCTAAAATTTCTTTTGCTGCTGGTGCTCCTGTGCACAATTCTTCCTGTGGTCCCTGTGGTCCTTCCTGCTGCTGAACATCCCTGTCACTGCATGGGAGCCCCATGCTGGGCTCACCACTGCACAGCCTGTCCAGGGTCTGTCTCCTCCCCTGCCCCTCCTGGTTCTTCTTAAATCATTGTGTGCAAGGCTTCCTGAAGGGGCTGCTGTTTTGGTGTGTCAGGAGGTGTTACATTGGCTGCAGCAGGGATGGGAATTACCTGAGATCCCATAGATGAACAAACAGGGACAGCTGGCCAAGACAGGGCCAGGAGGTGTCTGGAGAGGGATGATGGATGCAGTGTCCCCTGCTGCACTCACAGGTGTCTCAGACAGGGACAGCCTAGCCATGCTTCCACTGCCTGCAGAAAGCTGCAAAAAAGTCAGGAGCAAACCATGTAGAGCTTTCTTCCCTCTTACACCATAATTCAACAACCTTTTTTCTCTTCCTGGGACTGCCAGGAACAAGGGCTCATCCTAGAGCAACAGGCTGTTTCTGACAGCTGGGATGTGTCTGCTATGCTGGGGAGTCCCAGGAGCTTCCAGCAGAGTCAGCAACCCTTTGCCACCTGTTGCCATTAGTCAGTACAAATTCAGTGCCACCACTGGTGCCACTCTGATTTAGGTAATGAGCTCAATGGCATAGTCTGAGTGCTGGGCATAGTAATTGTTCCACCCCATTTCTTGTGTCATTTAATACTTAACTTTGTGTAACTGTGCAATTCTGGTGTGAAAACAATCCTCTTAGATTCTTAACAAAGTGGTGCTGAGCTTGGGCAAAGGGCAGGGAGTGTGTCTGCATGGGAGTTCTGTGGGAGAATCCTCAATTTTTTTTTCGTTTGTTTTAATTAAAGCTCCAAAACCAATACTGAGAGTGGCAGAAGCTGGTCCTGTGCCTTGCAGGGGTGGCAGGGAGGGAAGGGGCCACTGATGGAGGTGCAGGTGGAGTTGTTACTTTGGTCAAGTGATTTTGGGGATGGTACTGTGGAGCAGGAGCTTTCCTACTCTCAGAGAACGCGGCCCGTTGCTGAGGAAGGATGGGATGGAGAGGAGCTCCACGGGCCATGGGGACCCCACAAGACTGAGGAAGAGGAAGGTGACGTGTTGGCACAGACAGTTAAGTGGAGGAGGGATAGGAACTGCTGGTAGGGCTCCTGAGAGCTTGGGGAGACTAGAACTGAGCAGTAGTAACTTTGGGAGACTGTGATCATAAAAAAACAAAACAAACCCCCCAAAACCAGCCCAAAATGCAGACAATTTTATGCAGACAATTTTACACAGATATTTTTATGTGATTTTATGCAGACAATGATGAAAGATGACCTGGAGATGAAAAGACTAGTTTGGGGTGTTGAAGCACTGCAGTTCTGAAGCAGAAGGACCTCTGTTTTTACAGACGTGTTTTACTTGCATAGGGATGATGTGCTGCTGCCTTTGGTGGAAGACTGGTTCTAGAGAGGGCTTTCCTTCAGAGGGTAGTGGCAGCTTCTGGCAGAGCTATGCCCCTCACTTTGTGGTGAGAGTGGCATTACCCTGGCAGTGGGGACTCCCCAAGGAACTCTCTCTGAATGCAGCAGCCTGAGCAAGACGCCCACTTCAGAAACACCTGCAGCATCTTCCTCTGATGGCTTTTCTTTCCAGACCACAAACTGCCTGGAGGGATCTGAGCCCGTGCTGGCAATGGCCTCTCAGACTGTGATTACAGTCCAACCCCAGTTTTCAGCCACCCAACCGCCAGGGGAGTGGCAAACAGGGCTGCTGGACTGCTG
>NW_005054304.1:695567-728804 GCF_000277835.1 Geospiza fortis | reverse complement strand
CATTACCCCTGCCACAAACCCCACTCCCATGGGTACTGGAGGCAGAGCAGCTCTTGCCTGATGTCAAGAGCCAGAGCTCTCAGCTGGCTTTTCCCCCTCTGTATTTGCACCTGTCAGACAAGTCCACGTCTCACTGTCCCACAGGTCTTTGTGGGATGTTCTGCTTCCTCTGCCTGAACTGCCAAGTGGCTGGGGACATGGACGAGTGCTGCCTGTGCGGCTCTAGCGTGGCCATGAGGACCCTGTACCGCACCAGATACAACATCCCAGTGAGTGCCCAGCTTGGGGGCCTGTCCCAACAGCGACAACAGCGGCGGGATGGGTGCTGAGGTGGGGGCTCAAGGAAGGAGAAGGGGGTGCCCAAGGGGAAGGGCAGAGGCGAGGAGTTGCATGAGCATCCCAGCTGGCCAGGAGTCAGGGACATATCTGCCTCACCACTGTGAGCTGGAGGCAATCCCAGCACACACTACTTCATCCCAGACCTTGCTGGATATGAATAGCAGGATGCTGCAGGGCCTGGGTGAGCTCTGACGGGGTGCTGACAATGTAAAATAGAAAGGCTGAAAGGTTTAAGATTTGGTGTGGGAAGGGGCTTTCCCTGCAATGTCCCTTGCTCCACAGGGCTCCATCCTGCGAGACTTTTGCTCCATCTGGTGTTGCAGCCCATGTGCACTCTGCCAGCTGAAGAGAGACATCAACCGGAGGAAGGCGATGGGCATATTCTGGTAAACTGGGGGTGCTGGTGCTGCTTTGTCTCACTGCTGCACAGCACCCAGTTGCTTCCCAGGCTCTCCCTTTCCTCTGACACCTGACTCTAGACACAGGGTTGCAGCAGTGTCGGAACAGTAATGGCTGAGTGAAGGGTGATCCTGCTCTCCTATCCCGTTGCAGATGCTGCTATCTCCAGTGCACCCTGTGGAACCACTGCAGCCAGGAGCTGCTGCTGCCCTGGATGTTGGGATGTGCACCATGAGGAGTTTGCCTTTGCTGTGCTTGATCCCCTTTTCTCTTGGTAAAGCCAGCAATAAAAGCACTGCCTGTCCTCATGCCTGTGTGTTGTTATTTATGTCTCTGCGTCTTTCTGCAGCACCAGAATCGGTGCTGTACTTTTCTAGGCTGTGTGGCCAGAGGCATGGTGAGGTTGTCAGGTAAATGAGGCTTTCTCTTGCCCACCCACACTGGAATGAGGCCAGACCACAAAATTCAGTGAGGAGAAGATAAAACAAAAGCCAGATCTCCTATGGGAACAACTTCTCTGTGGACACCATCAATGTGCAGAGCTGGTGGCAGCATTGCCCTCTGCTCAGAGAGGCCCAAGAGCGCTGAACCCATCCCTATGGATGCCTGGACTGTCCCCAGCACCAAGACACAAGTGGGGAGTGATGGTGATACTGTGGGATTCCCAGTCACTCTGCTTTCCCCACACAAACATTGTGAAGAGACCATCACACGGGAATGGCTTCTCTGTGGGTCAGACCCCTGCAGCTCATGGGTGTAGGGTGGAAGAGCTGGGACTTGGGAGTGCAAAGGTTTATCCATGGCCTACCATGGTGACAAACAGGGATGAGGTAAGTCTGGGACTGGGGTTGCTCTGGCTCAGATTGGTTTAAAGTTTATTGGTTTGAACAGAGAAAGGTGGGGCTTTGCCCAGAGAGGGCTGCAGGGTGCCCAGAGGCTCTGTCATATCTGTGCTTCTGTGCTGGCACCTGCAGGACAGGATGGGAATTTATTAAAAAACACCTTTTCCATTCGCCTGTTTTCACCATCACAATTCCAGCTGTATTTGCCGCCGATGTGAAGGGGCGAGGCTGCGCCGCTGCTGGCGGCGTGTCCGTGTGTGCTCGCACACATTATCATGTGCACAGAGGAGAGGAGAAAGCGGCTGTGCCGTGGTGCCAGCGGGAGCTGGGAGCTGGCAGTGTGCCTGCTGTGGGAGCAGATGTCACGGGTGGCCGCAGGCCTGCTGGGTCACCTCTGCTTCCTCCCGGCTGCTGGTCCCAAATCCCTGCCACGGGCACCCTGCCGGCCAACAGAGCAGGGCTGAGGGCTGCCTCTGAGCCCCAGTCACAGCACATGCGGCTGCCTGGTTTGAGGTGGCCAGTTCAGTGACAGCCCTGCTGCTGCAGGAGCCCACGAGTGTGCTGAGAGCACCCAGCATCCAGGACTTCTAAACTGCACAGCCAGGAGTGCTGAGGTCTCCTCTTTCCACGGGCATGTGAGCCCTGTGTCCCCAGAACGGGGCTCCCTGACTGACAAATGCTCCCTGTCCCCATCTCTCCTCCCACAGTGATGGCTGTTTTGGGCTTCCCTGACAGTCATTCCGGCTTGGCATCCTTCTGTGCCCGTCCTTGATCGTGGAGTCTCCTCCCCGGGTCTCTTTCTCCTCCAGTGCAAGAGGTTGGTGCATTGGGACCAGGGGCCAAAGCCGTGAACCTCCACAGTTACCCATGTCCTCCACAGTGAGCCAGAAGCAGCCAGGAGGCTGCTGAGCAGACACGAGGACACAGAGATTTTGTTTCTGTGAATTTCTTTATTAGAAGTAACTACAAATGACCACTACCAAAGCAAGTATGTACTTAAGATCACTCACCTGTCTTCATTATTTAGGGTGCTACCAGCACGACCCTCGCCAAACTGCTGCCAGCCGCGGGCAGGAAGGAAAAGCCTCTTGCCGCAGGTGCTCCACATCACGGAGTCGCAAAGCCCGAAGCTGCACCTGCCCGGATCCCGATCCCGATCCCGGAGCGGGCGGTCCCCGGCTGTCGCACGGCTCAGCCACTTGCCGCCGGTGTTCCACCCTCCTGGCGCACACAAGGAGGCGCAGCAAGCTTGGCTTTTCCTCAGGGATCCCGCTTCGCCCGTGAGATCCCTGCAGGCTGTTCCAGCGCCGTGTGCCAGGACTCCGCGCTTCCTCACCTGTCCTGCCCCAGGAGCACCGGGACTCTCGGGCTGAGCGCTATTGGGACGGCACCATGTCCCAGGGATATCAAGGGACATGGAGCTGCCCACGGCACCCCCAGGTGAGGCGCCTCCGTGTCAGCAATTCCCGATGGGAGTCAGCCCTGGATTGGCAGCAGTCCCCGCGCCCCGCGGCTGCTTACGGCCGAAATAGGGACATTGTCCGGGTCCTGAGGCGTTTCTGTCAGTAATGCTGAACCTTCCTTTCCGCTCGAGGAGTCCTGCATTGTGCTTTTCCACCTCCCTCCAGGCTGCTGCCAGCTTGCTGGGGCCAGGATGGTTGTGGTTTTCTTGTGATGCCTCCCGAGACCGGGATGCTTGTGATGATGGTTTTCCTTGCTGGTGCTAAGACGGGTCCTTCTTGACACAGCTTTGCCCTTGTGTCCTCATGGGGCTTTGTTTGCACAGGCCGTGCTGTGGAAATGCAGCAAGGAGCCAGGAGCAGCCAGCCCCAGGCCTGGGGGAGAGATAAAATTGCCTACCTCATCCAAGGAGTGTCAAGGGACTCAGGAGCTGCAGGCAATGCCTGGTGAGTGCCCCAAGTGATGACCAAACAGCCCCACACCCAGCCATGCTGTCAAGGGGGTCTCTCACTGCTGGCTAGGGTGGGAGAAGCCCAGCATAACCAGGAAAACCTCATTGTGGGTGATGGATAAGCACTTGAGATCCCCTCTGAGGGCTGGCTGGGTTGGTTCTGTTCCTGCTGCCCCTCTTGGCACTGTATGAATATGGGTGGGGGGCAAACAATGCCCGAGGGGGGTCAACACCATGTGGGAGCTGTCGCAGCCCCCCAGACCAAAGCCTCTCCTAGGAGGTTTGTGCCTAATATTTGGGGGCCTGAGATCTTGGAAGGGAGCTCAGGAAAGGTGAACCAAGCGTTGTTGAGGTCTGGCCCAGCTGCACGCCATTGCCAGGAGCTCTGTGTAGTGCTGGGGACAGCCCAGTGTTTGTGGGTACAGCTCCTGTGCACACAGTCAGGGCAAAGTACACCCTGCTTCACTGAGGGGTTTGTGCAAATGCCCTTCCTGGACTGCCCTTCTGGGAGAGATGTGACTGTTCTGGATAGGGAGGGGGACAGGCGTCTCCTGAGGGTCTCTGGGGTGTGCCACCAGGAGCTCTGACTGACTGGTGTCTCTCCTTTTTTAGCTACAGAGGGGACTCCACTGCCTTGTGCTGCCACCTCACCTCAGCCACAGCCTGCGGCCCCTCAGAGCAGGGCTGCCCACAAGAGCCTGGCTCACCCTCATCTCACTTCTGCTCTCAGGAATGGGACTGAGAGGGACCCTTCGTGCAGTGAGGAGCATGTGACACGTATTTAATCCACAAGAGAAGAGGCCAGGCTCCTTGCTGGGTGGAACTCTCTGTAGAGGACAGCCCATGTGGCGCCTGGATGACAGACACCCTGGCTCCAGTTGATAGTTTGGATTAGAGCTAGTTTGGATTAGAGCTGCTCCTGTTTCTCACAGCTCTGACTGATAAATGCTCCAGCTGCTTAAAGCTCAAGGTATTTGGTGCTCTAAGTGATTTCAACTCCTGCATCTTCCAGCTCCAGCTCCAGATCACAGTTCTGGCTGCTCTGCTGTTGAGGTACCAGATGCTCTTGCCAGCAGACCTCTTCCCCAAGTGTTAGGGACACTTGGGTTTCTCTTGAGTTTCAGGTCATTCCAGCTCCTGGACATGGTATGCTAATTACAGGCAATGGGTGTTCCACCGCAGGTTTTTTGAAACCCTGAGCTATTTTGGCTCTAGCACACACCAGAGGAGAGGTGCTCCCACTGCTTCCGGAGGCAGAAATTAAGTTGGGGGATGTTTGCAAACAGTCTGAAGGGCTCCCAGAAATGGGAGACAGCCTGTCTCACAAAGCACACTGATAAGGTTGGAAAGGCCTCCAAGACTGAGTCCTACTATCAACCTAACACTGCCCTGTTCACCACTAAACCACATCTGCACGTGCCTCATCTGCGCATTATGTTAACACTTCCAGGGTTGGTGATTCCACAACTTTGGCAGCCTGTTCTGATGCCTGACCCCTCTTTCCATGAAGAAATTTCTCCCCATATCCAATCTGAAGCTCCCCTGGCACAACTTGAGGACATTTCCTTTCATTTCCTTTCATCCTGTCACTTGTTTACCTGGGAGAAGAGATTGATCCCCACCTCTCTACAAACTCCTTCCAGGTAGTTGTAGAGAGCAATAAGGTCTCTCCTGAGCCTCCTTTTTTCCAGGCTAAACATCCCCAGCTCTGCACTGATCCCACAGGGACACGAGATGATGTAGTGGGGCATGACCCTGAGCATCAGATCAGACACTCTCTTCTCTCTTCAAGGCTAATGCAGTGTGAGTACTGATGTAGTGGATGGTGGTAAAAGCACAACTAATGCAAGCCTCTCCTGATACAGCCTTCCTACATTTCCAGGGTGGTTCTCTATGTTTCCAAGAAGCTCTATTGCTGTTCCTTCATTTTTGGCGCAGAGCAGTGGTGGTGCTGCCTGCATGAACTACAGGGAAATAAACCAGCCCACCAAGTTTCACATCCCACACTGTTACTAATGGACAAAATCGATACTATTTCTTCTGTTCCCCAAGGCCTGGCCCCTAAGCAGGTTTGTGTTTCAGGACCCTGTGCAGCGTGAGCTGGGAGAGCAGTGTCAGTCACCAGAGGGCACCAGGGAAGAAGGATGCTGAGAGCTGCTCTTGTTTCTCTGCTTCAGCACGTGAAGGAGGGACGGTTCTTCAGCACTGCCCTGCTGCTTCTGCTGCTGCTGTTTGTCCACAGGCAATTTCACCATGACAAAACATTTCTGCTCTGGCAAAAGATCACAACAACTTAGCAGTGAGAAGGAAAATTCTCAGTCACTGCTACATATTAGAACAGCCACGAATGGGTGTAAAAACTCTGAGAGTATCTATAAAGTTGTCCTTGCCCTTTGTTTGTGTTCAGGACATTTCACAGAGGGTGCAGTGCTTGCCATTGGGGTGCTTTAACTCCCTCCCTGGGACTTGCTGATTCAAAGAAATCAGAGAGCTGGGGAGGAAAACATGACTGCAGACATGGAAAGATGTTAGAAGAATCTGGTGTTAGCAGCTTAAGAGACTGTTGTGTTCACTGAGAGGAAACAGAGGTCTTAGATATTTCCCAGGTGTGTTAATTCTCAACTAAGCCAGGTTTTGGCCTGCAAAGCAAGATAGAGTCAAAACACCTGTAAGACAAAGCAAGGTTGTGAAGGATTATAGCTCTAAGCCTAAATTCAGGAGATTGGAACACATCAGTAAAATGCAGCTCACTCTGAACAGCAGGGAACATGCTAGGAAATCTCCCACTCAAGTAAAATATGTGATGTTAACATCACAGTGATTTAACTGGTACTTTTCTGGGGCACAGTTTAAGTCATTTGTTATGGGAATGTTAAACAACATGCATACGACATGCATGAAACATCTAAGGCAAAAAAGCATAGTTTATTTTTGACTCTAATATTTATAGATTTTTAAAAGTGACCATGGATTGGAGGATGAAATTGCCACTTCTCCAGCTACACTGGTCAAACCAACAGTTTATCAAATTTCTCCTCCTCCAGAAAGGAATCCAAAACAATCATTATTTACATGAAATGTGCATGAGAAACTTCATTATGAAAATGTAAACATCACAAGGCTTAGAAGAACTTAGAAGAACAGGGCGATGCGTGAGAGGTTTGACACCAAGCTGGAAATACGGCACAGTATCATGCCAGCCTGATCTGCAGCTCAGGAGAATTCCTGGTGAGCATCATGTTGATCAACATTAGATTCAATGTCTACATCCCTTCCTTGAGGTTCATCACCTTTAGTCTTTCAATAGCAATTACTCATTCAAGGTGTGTTTTCTTCTCCGTGTAATAAAGTTTTATTATGTTTTTAAACATTGCCTCCCAGTGCTGAGGTGAAAGCTCAGAGCTTCATTCAACTCCAAACAAAGGGGCACAGCTCAGGACACACCTTGGCTAGTGTTGCTGCTGTGCAGATGTAACCTTTTATTTTGGTTAATGGACAGCTGGTGGTGACCTTCAGCCAGATTTAATGTTTAAACAGAACATGCAGGCTTCTTGGAGGGACTGTCTGATAAGGTGATACCTCGCTTATATTGTGTTTAACATCTCAGGGTTTATGTGTTGTGAACTGACTAAAGCTCTCATGATGTTATGGATGTGCCTCACATGTGACCAAGCACAAAACAGAAGTGTGAAATGTTGAATTCCGTATTGAATCAGTTGCTAACATTAAGTAATCCTGCGATATACCACAGGTTTGCCCAAAGATAGATGAGGGAAAATTTACAATAACTTTTTGTGCATCATCTGACAAATAAGCACGTGGGGCAGGCATGGCCTTAGAAACAGTAAAATGGAAAAAGATTTATTAGGGTAGGATTCATTACAGAGTTTTTCACTCCCAAGGGCACAGGTTTCAAGCCCTGCAGCAATACATGAACCTTGATCCCTGTGGGAGCCCTGCAGCAGCAAAGCTGATGAGATGCCAAAGTGTGCTCTGCCTCTCCCTAATGAAACATGTAATCTTATCTCTGAGGAATCGTGTTCCTACAATGCATTTCTTTTATTGCTTATTTGAATGTGAATGGCTCTGTACTATCTTTATACAGGACCACTCAACATCCTAGCAGCTACCAGAGTTGATGACACAGTCCCTTCAGACTGTCTATACATGTGTCCTATACATGTGTCTAAGAGAAAAAAACTTCCCTGTGAAGTTAAATTGCTCCTGGCCAGCTCCTGAAACTGCAGAAAGGCTGAACTCCTTTCACTCAAGGTTTCAGACTCTAATCCATGCATCAGTTGGGGCTTTCCTTCTCTGGAGTCTGCTCCACTCCTGAAGACAGGAGCAACTGTGAATTGACACATTCAGAAACAATCTCAAGGATACCTGTGCCCACAATTAAAAAAAAAAACAAAAAAAACAAGTCATATTGGCTCTTAAAAGTAGAGCAAATATCTGTGCAAACAAAATAACCACAGTTTTTCATCTCCTTTTGTTGTTGTTGTTGTTGGTTGGTTGGTTTAAGCTGGAGCACCAGCCATCCTGAGAGCAACAGTCACCTCTCTCTGCATCCTGTGCAAGTGCTCTGGTTTTTCCTAGCTTATGGAAGAATATCCTAAGTTAGAAGGGACCCAAGAAGGATCGTGAAGTCCAATCCTGGCCCATCATAGGACAGTCACAAGAACCACACCATGTACCTAAAGGTATTGTCCAAAATCTTCTTGAATCCTGTCAGGCTTGGAGCTGTGACCACTTCCCTGGGGAGCAGGGCAAAGAACCTTTTTTCTAATATCCAGTCTAAACCTCCCCTGACACAGCTTCAGGCCATTCCCCGGGGTCCTGTCACTGTCACCACAGAGAAGAGGTCAGTGTCTGCCCCTCCTCTTCCTCTCACAACGAAGCTGTAACTGCAATGAGCTCTCTCCTTAGCTTCCTCTTCTCCGGGCTGAACAGGCCAAGTGACCTCAGCCACTCCTGGTATGGTTGCCCCTCAAGGCCCTTCACCATCTTTGTTGGGCCCCTTTGGATGCTCTCTATAGTTCATGCTTTCTTATATATTGGCACCCCAAACTGCCCCAGCACTCGAGGTGAGGTTGCCCCAGTGCAGAGCAGAGCAGGACAATCCCTTCCCTTGCCCAGCTGGTGATGCTGTGCCTGATGCCCCCCAGGACACAGTTGCCTTCCTGGCTGCCAGGGCACTGCTGACTCACATTCAACTTTCCATGGACCAGCACCCCCAGGTCCCTTCGCACAGCGCTGCTCTCCAGCCTCTCATTCCCCAGTCCGTCCGTACATCCAGGGCTGCCCTGTCCCAGGTGAAAAATACAGCACTTGTCTTTGTTTAAAGTTCATGTGGTTGGTGATTTCCCAGCCCTCCAACTTGTCAAGGTCTCTCTGCAGGGCCTTCTAGGGAGTCAACAGCTCCTCCCAACGTAGCAATTTATGACACCTTTGAGTCCTGCATCCAAGCTGCCCGGGGAAGGGCCAGATCTGATACTACAATTTGTCTGCTGAGGTTTCCAGCCCAGGCTGCAGATACACTCTCCCTGAACAAGGTAACAGTATTTCTGCACCTCTTTGGAGACACGTGCACCTTCTCAAATGCCACTGGGACTATGCAATGATTTTCACTAGCTGGTGGCATGCTTCTAAGTCTCATATAAATGCAGTAGAGAGTTAATTATTATAAAGTCATTGATAAAGGAAAGAACAAAGTCTCAGAAGCATGGTTCATGAACAATTATATACTTACCTATCCCAGGTTACAGCTACATAAAAAGATCTTGCCCTGTGGTGTTTGGTCCAGGAGAGCTCTTACGGGCGGCCTTGATATTTAATAATTAGTGATGAGTCTTGCTAGGAAAAAGAGATTATTTTAAAAATCATGATTTTAAATGGAAACCGTCCATAACATTTACTCTTCTGTGTTATGTCCTAAGGAGAAAGATTGAGACTCCATGGGGTCATGCATTTGTCAAAGCTCTGGGCAGAGCCCTCATGTGGTATAGTGCCAACCAAACTGAAGGAGTTCCTTCAGTATCCCCCAGAGTTTGCCCAACCTCATCTTTGGGGTTATTGGAAGCTACATCTGTCCTGGAAAGCAAAAGTGCATCAGGGAGCTCATAGGAGAAGTGACATACCCGTCAGTGATCCTGCTCCCAGTTAGCACAGCTCCTGGAAATCTGTGGCTGATGCTGCCCAGTAACCTCAGCTGGGGACCAGTGCTCCTACTTTGTATAACAAAGGCTGCCTTACTTTTGCTTCTTTCCACAGCATCAATGTCATACCCACATACTGTCCTGTGAAAACCCCACCCTGATGGGCTCAGAAAAGCCTTTGCATTTTTGCAGGTATTTGGAACTGAAGTAAAACGTATCTGTATCCAGGATACTGGGCGAGAAGATATCACAGCCAGCTGAGCCTTGTCTGACATGCCGTGCTGGGATTCATCCCACCCTGCCAGCTTTTCCAGCCCCGTTCATGGCTGCAAGCCTTGGGCAGGTGGAGATGCTCTCCCTCACTGACAGTGTCACCATGACTGGCGTGGGTAGGTTGTGGCAGCTTACGAGTTGTTCAGCTAAAAGGAGAAAAGGTGAAAGCAGTGGCTCGCCCTGGCCCTGCCCTCCCCACGAAGGGAGGGTGGAGACTCGTCGGGGTGATGGAGCACAGGGTACCCAGCTGCCGGCTCGTCCTGCCGAAGATGTGAGACCGGGGTGGCACTGCCCAACCCTGCAAGCTGAGCGAGCCGTGGGAGCTGGGCCACGCGCATCCCTTCCCTAGATCCTGCGTCCCTCCCAGCGCCTCTGCCACCTCCTCAGCAGCCCTGCAGCGCCGACCCGGACCCGCTGCTGGTGAGTAAATCAGTAGCGGCAGTTCAGCCCTTTTACTCAGACAGGTTTAGCTCGATGTAGTGGCTTGCTCCTTCGTCCGTGAATTGCTTGCACTGCCGTTGCTGTGGAATAATATTCAGCAGGTGTTTTTCTCAAACACCCAAGGAAACCACAGTAAAACGCTCACCTGCCTTCTCGCAGCTTTTCAAGGGATTTTACTGGGAAGGCAAAAAATCTATGAAAATATGCTTTATAAAATGTGGGGGTGCAGAAGCTTCAAGGCATAAATTAAAACCAGTAAAAAGGTGAAAAATGAGAAAATTTTGCGGGAGCTGCCGTTCTCAGTGCTCCCTCATGCACGTTAACATTTGTGCTCTTTTCATTGAAGGTAGATTACAAATCCATGGTAAATAGGCTGGCAATTAATTTACAGATTGCCTCAATCGCATTATCCTCATTTACTCAAATGGTTTTAATTTCCTGCACATGTTCCTGAGAAGGAAGAATGTATGGTCCTGCCCCCTTTGCATCCCCACAGCCATTCTCTGGTCAGTCACATCCCTGGAAATGGCTAAAGAAGGAGGGGAGAAAAGGTACTGTGAATTTATATGTATTGAAATGTTACAGCTTCTCTGAATTTATATATATGTCTCAAAAGTCCAAAATGCACATACAGTATTGTTTCAGCTTGCAGGCTGCAAGACTTAACTTTGTAACCACTAAAAACAAGAGAAATAATAGCACACTTAACTGCAGTTTCTCTGGCATGTTCAAGTATTCAGAAAAAAGAAAAAGACTGTTTTCAAAAAGGGTTTAGGGCATCTTCCCTTAGAAAATTATGCTGAAAGCTGCTTCTGTCTCTAAACTCTTCCTCCTTAAGTAACTTCAATACTTATTCTCTGTAGAGATAAAATCTGTTGAGTATCCACCTGGATTTTAAAAAATGCATGTCTGAATATTGCTGTTCATAATTTTTCTGCTCCTCCTATAGTATTGTTCTTTATTGTGGGGTTTTTCTTTTCTATTTGAACTGCAAATCCCCCTGGTGCCAAAAGCTTTGAAGGAAGACTGACAGGAATAAATGTTCCTTAGTTTTTTATATAGACAATGTATCTTGAAGGACACAAATACATTTAGTGAAACTGTTTGAAAGACTCCACTTTGTTGTGGAATCAAACATGTTTGAATCAATTGAACTTTATAGCACATTTTGTTGTTGTTTGATGGTTTTGTTTAGTTCCCTTTTGTGTGTGTAGGAAAAAATGAAACTTTGTACTTTATAAGTCTCAGAAGAATACTCAGGAAAATGACTGTACTGAGACCTTAATTTTATCTGTATTGAAACAGTGGGCAAAGAGATTTCTTGGTTGTTTTAAAGAAAGTAGTTTCATTTTACCACTAATAAAAGGTTAAATCTCTAGATCCAGTACTTTGTCTCCTGGCAAAATTTTTTGAGACTACATATCTCTGAAGAAAATTACTTTCTATTTGACCTGAGCTGAAATTATGCTGAAATCAGTGGCAATAGAAATATTTCAAAACTATTTAGCAAAACAAACAAAATTTGCAAAATTTCCAGAGAGTTTATAAATTTTTTATTCTGCTGATGCAAAGTGTACTATACTCACGGCTGATATGATGAGACTATGAAACACTTTATTGAGATTAACAAATACTTCTGAATACAGCAGGAAGTATATGTTGTTATAGAATCTCCTGCTCACATCTGATCTAAAGGAAATATTTGTAAGCCAATGGCCATGAAATCTGAGAAACTAAATTTAAAATTTGCATAGAAATTGATTTGATTAACATTCATCTTGGTTGTTTCTTTGTCCTGTAAAAGTTCTGACTTGAAATGTTTCGTGGCTGTATGCCACATTAAACTTAAAGAATTATTTTTTAACAGATAGAATCTGCAAGATTTTAAAGATTCCATTTCTGAGGAGCGATTGCAAACAGCTGACAATTACATTAGCTGTGAAGGAGTAGGACCCTCTGTTCCTCCGGTGAAGTTTATTGCTAGATCAGAAATGGGAAGGTTGTTTTGTGAAATACCAAACTGATTATCTCACTGCAACTTTTTACACCGCAGCAAAAAAGAGGCATCCAAAAAAGCAAAGCAAATCAAATGCCTAATTTTAGCATGTGTGCATATTTTCTACTGTTTGCACTTCATCTTCTCCGAGCACACTGTTAGCTGAGATCCAAATGGCCACTCTCAGAGGCTTCCACGGATCCCCCAGGCAAAGCCACAGCTGACCCGACCTCGTGTTGATGCCAGACCTGCTCTGAGGGAGAAGCAGGAGTCTGGGGCTTCCCCAAGCCCCTTCCCACCAGAGGGAAGAAGAATGTCCAGAGCCCTGTCATTCTGCCAGCTCAAGGAGCTGCTGTGGTGGAGATCTTGCAGTGGTAATGTCCCTTTCAGAAGAGAGCAGCCAACACAGATTCTATACAGCAGAAATAACTACACCAGCTCTAAGTGAATGAGCATTCTGCATTTTTTTTTCTGCAATACATTTTAGTAGCTCTGAAAGTGTGAAATGCTATTTTCAGTATTAATGTAGCATTTGAAATAGATGGAGTTTTTTACTTTGATAAATGGCATGTCCCCAACAATACACTTTTGTTTCCTGGAGGGAGGAACAGAACACAGGTAAATCCATGTACCAGGCATTCTACCTGCTGCACCCCACCCTCTCCCTGCAAGTGGCACAAGCACCCTGCAGCCAGGAAGGGCTGTGACAACTTAAACCAGAGATCCAGTGAGACCTGAATCCAACCTCTGCTCACAGCTCCCAGTAGTTAATGTTTTCCCAAGGAACAATAGCAAAGAATGTTGTTTTTCTCTGGAAATTTGGGTTATCAAGCCTTCCTGAACTGGAAGTTTCCTGCTGACAGCTGAATTAAATAGCCATTTAGAGACTGTTTGCTATGGATATATGTAATTCTTCCCATACCTGATTTAATTATATAGCTTCTACACACATTTTTGCAAGGAAGTGTACAATCTCATCCTATCTTGATTGATAGACTAAATTTGACTACAACAGACTGACTGTTCTTAGGAATAACACTGTAAAAGCAGTATGATCCTTCACTTGTGAAAGCAGTTTCTGATTCTTTGCTTATTATCTACCTATCTAGTTCAGTCTGGAAAAATAAATTTCTTTAATTCCTTTAAAAATTGTTTGATTCCTGACGAGCATTTCAGAAATTTCAGTGCAAGTGCTGAGCTAGGTTTTTATGCTGGTCTTTGGAAAAAAAGACCAAAAACCAACAAAATCAAATTAAACAAAGAAAAATGTAGCCATTCTGTTAATTATGTCTGAGGTCAAACTCTACCTCATTTTTTTTCTCATTTGGTCATAATGTTGCATCTGTAATACTGAAATATTAAGGTGAGCAAAAAATGTGATCAAGCAAAATACTGATCCAAATACTTTATATATGTAGTGATATATCCAGGTCATAGTCACACTGTCCTGACTTCTGCACTCTGTGCTGCTTGGTTATTCAACAGCTCAAGGGATTTTCTAATGCCTACATGTGGTGTTGCCCCTGTGGTTGCGTATTTGGTGCCTAGCTCAGCAAATATCTGCTCAGCACTTGGTGAGACTTTAAGTGACAAGTTCCCTCTGCAGTTCTGAATGCACATCTCTAATTTACCAAAGCATCCTTTCAAAAGGCAGTGATTGATGTGCAGACAGATTAACCTGGAAACTGCAGGAAAAATAGCCATATAAAATTACCCGTTCTCCTCCAGGCAGGTAAATCTTCTCTGGCACCAGTAAGAGTGTATGCAGTTTTTCAGTAAAAGGCCTCTATATTTTAAATGTTGCACATTTGATTGATGTTCAACTTATTCAAAATGCATTTTAGCTAAAATTAAAGCTAGATCCATTGTAATTACATTTCAAACATGATTTCTTTGCACTGGGCCAAGATTACTGGCTACTAAAACATTAAGACCTTATATTTTTGTCAGCACAGAAGACTGCAGCTTTTTCAGAAGAGGCAGTCTTGGGCTAGATTTGAGATAGTATCACTGGGAGGCAGATGAACCAGCCTTTATGTGGAGATAGGCCGGCTGCTGAATGTTGAGCTTCCAGAGGTTTCACTGTGCTGATAGCCACCAAGGAGAGCTCAGCTGTCTGTCAAGCACCCTGAGCAAACTGACAAGATAAGGGCTTGCATTTGGGTTTTTGTATGACCATATGAGCCTGATAGATTAAATGGCTTTTTTTTCCCCCCAGTGCTCTTTTTACTAATGGCTCTCAAATTCATTCAGCATGTCTGAAATTGTGTCATAATTTGCCTCCTTTCTTGCTGTAAGCATTGTAACTAGGCTGAGGTAGAGGACTGGTCACCCCAGAGCTCCCAGCTGATCGTCTACCCTCTTGATTCCCACGAACTATTGCATTGTTAACATTTCCCGTAGTGATATTTAAAGTAACCAAACTCTGGTGAGTCAACATGTTATATAGAGAGGCCAGACCCTACCTCTCCCCCAGATGACCCTTAAGGGAGAACAAAGGGGACAAAGGTCTGTGTGCACAGGGACAGCCGGGGATGCTCCACTGTGCACGTGGATGGCTCACAGGCAGAAGCCTGGCTAATGAGAGAGGTGAGATAACTTTAATTATTCCACAGCTACCTTCTAGTTTTCACATGGAAAGCAAACCCAAGGAAGAGAATAACTTGGCAGCAGTGTCAGTTTCCATGTTGCTATATCCTTCGCAAAATTATTTAGATTAATAGAACAGTTGCTGCCTGTGGCCAGGTGCTGCTGCTGAGGCGTAGTTGGAGGGGGAGGATTCTGTGGGAAAGGATTCTGGGGTTGTGCTGTGGCAAACACAGCCACTTCCAGCTGCTGAGGCAAAGTTGAGGGTGTCAGGGATGCTGATAAATGTTCTCTGGAAACATGTAAGGGAAAAAGATGTTGTTCAGCAACTGTGAGAGATGAGTGAGAAAATGTGGGAGAAACAGACTCTAGAGAAGGAAGTCCAGGTGCCAGAGTAGATATTCACCTCAGAGGGCAGCTGGGTGGGCAGCTGTGGTCTCCCAAGGTCAGCCCAGCCCCGCAGACCACCAGGGTGGAGGGAAACTCTTCTATCTCCCTGCCTCTGGCGGACCCTTATCAACTTTGTGCCAAGCACTGAGCCCAAAACACACACCTTTCCTCTTCATACCTAATCACATCTTCTCTTTCCTGTGTTTCGTGTCTAGAGAAAAGATGGCAGAAGACCAGCCACACCTATGTATTCAGATGTCAGAATCTGGTACAAATGGCGTTCCCAGTAGAATGCAGTCCTTGCCAGATTTGGCTGGCAGGGTAGGAAGCGTGCTTACCTTCCACAACATCTGCTACCATGTGAAGACAAAGACTGGATTCCCGTGTTTCCGAAAAACCACCAAAAAAGAAGTTTTGAAAGATGTCAAGTACGTATTTAAACATCTCATTAGAGTACGTGTAAGTTTTATTTCTGTCCAGAGGGTTGACTTCACTCACGTCACTGAGCCATACAGCACAACATGCAGACCAAGATTTAGAAGAATTATTTATATGTGTGGTTGCTTCATTTTTGCTGTCAGCTGTGCTTAAGCCCAGGTCCTCAGTCCCTGGGCTGAGCCTGTACATCAGAGAGCACGCTTCCTTTGGCCCTGGGCATACAGTCCTCCTGGCTGCTCTCAACCCTGGGCACAGCAGCCAGCTCTGCTTGCTCTACACTCCCTGGCAATCCTCCCACTGTGCCAGGGTGTTTGGCTGAGATACCAGCAGCCTGTCCTTCGTGGTTGTCTCCTTCCCTTAGGTGGCCTTGGGAAAGGTTAATTTTTTGGGGGGTTAAACTTAGAACATTTAACACATTAATATTAGTGAGGGTTAGGTTAACTTTGAAGAGATGTAAAGGTTTCTGGAGTTTTGGCATTTTTCTTGAGTTGCTTTGTGTTTTTTCCCCCAACAGTGAGCACTACTGCAGTAAAGCAGTCATGTCACTATGGTCTTTGTTCAATAATCAGTGAATAAAACATGCCCATTCACAGTTCAGTAGTTAAACTCAGTGGCAAGGCATTGGCACACAATATGCCATTCCAAGTCACCCATGACTTTCAGCTCCCTAGCTCCAATTTCTGTCATAAATATTCACCCTTTTGTGTAGCTCTGTCTATCCTACTCTTTGCCTAGGGAATTTCCACTAAACATGAGCTCTTAAAGGCTTTATTGCTTTCCTCAAAAGCCATGCGTTGTGGTACCTCAGTTGACTAACATGGGTCATTTGTGACATTTGCCATCTGGCTTTTGAGTTTCATAGGGCTTTAATGTCAGATAAAGAGAAACTATCTTAAGTGCAGACAAATCCCTAGTTTATTCTGCCTACAGGGACTATTATTCTCTCTGTTGAGAGAATAATACCTTTAGAACCGAGTATGGTTGAAGCAAGTGTGTGCTTCTCTTGTAGAGACCCATGTGGTAAAAATACATGTACAGATTTTGCTACATTTTAGTCATGTTTCTGTTCTGTCTTATTATATGATTATTAGTTTTTCTTGAATTAGGAATAAAAAGTTAAGGTGAAGTCTGATCTTAAATATTGCTTGTGACTAGGGAGCTTCATTTATTCCAAAATTAATGGCATGCAGAAAGTAGTTGTACGGCCTACCAGTTGAAATAGGAGAAGAAATAACCCCACCATAACTATTTGGTAAAACTTATCCATTTTGTCTTACAGCGGCATCATGAAACCAGGACTGAATGCAATTTTGGGACCCACTGGCAGTGGTAAATCTTCGTAAGTGCCCCCTTCACCTTCCACAGAAGTTACACCAATGGGAAAATGAAATTGTACACATTTAGCAGTAGTGGACTTCTCTTTCAGAGAAAGATTGAGTTTTTATTTAGGGCTGTGTAAGTCTCACTGTTTTCTGGGAAATACTTGAATTCCAAAAGACAGATTATATGAGAAAGGTGAAATTCAGTTTTAGTCCACAGTTTACTGATAGTCACTCCTTACACACCATTCTGCTAATGTGTAACCAGTTTGAGGATAAACTCAAATCATTGAAAAAATGGACATGGACCTGTATGGATCTCATTTCCTTAGGAAACCAGGACAAAAGAAACTCAGTCCTTGAAAGTTGCTGGGGTTTTCTAGATTGCAGAAATTGAATTTGATCTGCTTTTATGTAGCTGTTTGTTCCATGAGCTGGGTTTGACGTTCAGAGAGCTTTGCCTCCTGTACGTTCATCTGACAAAGTAACCAACTTTTCCTTTAGGCTACTGGACATTTTGGCTGCAAGGAAGGATCCCCGTGGACTCTCTGGTGACATTTTGATCAATGGAGCTCCTCAGCCTGCCAACTTTAAATGTACCTCTGGGTATGTAGTACAGGTAAGTAATTTTTATCACTGTGGATTCTATTGTAAGAAGTTCCTGCTGTGTTGCAAATACCTTGCCTTCATCCAAGAATCGAGGAAAACTTAAAATTACTGTCAACATGTTACAGAAAGGTGGTCTCTCAAACCACATGTAAATCTCAACTTCCAACAACGGAGAGATTCCCTTTGCAAGAGACAAGCAAATGGTATCTTAAAACCTCCCCTCCGTCCTCCTTTGACAAAACAAGTTTGGATGCTGAACACCATCACCCTAACCCACATGGACCCAACCTCTCTTTACCTTCCCTCTTTTCTCCCTCTTCTCACCTGCGGTGGGCTGAGGCTACATGGGCAAACACACTGTGAGAATGACCTGAGCTGTAGCTGCTCCTTAAGTCCCTTCAGCCCCTGAGTCTCTCCCTCAACACCTCCAAAAAACTGAATAAGGTAAGAATACATAAGGGACTGTTTTTAGTACTTGGCTGTTTATATATTTTGATATCATGCGTGATGGACACTGTTCCTATGTGGCGTTGCTTTATGAATTAAGGCAAATATAATCACATGCATGAAATCCAAACTCTTCTATGACACGGGCATTGAAGAGGCACCTTACTGCATGTTCCGGCTGCTGCTGCTGCCCCTCTGCATGCAAGGAGAGCATAAAACATAGGTAGATACATTTCTCAGAGGAATAAATAGAAACTGCTGAGCAACCACCAAGTATCTACCCTTTTTTTTAAATGAAGGATGATGTGGTCATGGGAACCCTGACTGTAAGAGAAAATCTGAAGTTCTCAGCAGCACTCCGCTTGCCAAAGTCAGTGAAGGAACAGGAGAAAAATGAACGAGTGAATCAGATCATCAAGGAACTGGGTTTGAGCAAAGTTGCAGATTCCAAGGTAAGGCCTGTAAACATGTTACTTAAAATGTAGTAAGTGGTTTATTAATTAACCAAATGAGTCATCATGGCAGATTAAAAAAAAAAAGCAAATTTCAACAGGATGTCTCAGTAATACAATAATTAGTGACATTTCTGTATAGAGACCTGTACAAACTGTGCTGATGCTGCCATCTGGTACTACATTGCAGGTAAAAAGAAAGGGAAAGGCAAAGGTGAAAGGGGAAGTTAGTGGTTGGAGAAAAAGACAAGACCTCAGGTAATACTAACATTAAGTGTTAGTTACATCTGCTTCTGCGTGTAGGGCCAGAATTTCTTACAACTCTCCCCAGATACTGCCATGTGGGTACAATACTGTTTGTTCAAGGATTTCTCCTTGGGCCAAACAAGACAAGTTTCTTGTTTTTTTATTAGGTTGGTACTCAGTTCTCTCGTGGCGTGTCTGGAGGAGAGCGAAAAAGGACTAATATTGGGATGGAGCTCATCACGGATCCTGCCATCTTGTTTTTGGATGAGCCAACCACGGGACTTGATTCCAGCACTGCTAATGCTGTCCTGCTGCTACTGAAAAGGTGGTGGCCTTAGAAACAGCTTCCTGTTCTCAGCACTCCACTCTGCTAGACTTCAGTTATATTTGGCCTGAATTACTGTTCAAATGAGCAAACAGGGAATTCAGACATGTAATTATTTACCAGTGAGCCAAGGATGTGAATGGAGTACTAAAAAAACTGAATTAATTCTCTCTCTCCAAAGTGAGAATTCTTTTCTCATACAGACACTGCAAATACAACCTAAATATTTTTTCTTTTTTTTCCCTTTCTTCTTCCTTCTCTGGCATACCAAGTTAATCAGACTTCGTTGAGACTTAACTGAACTTTCAAATGCTCTTATCTAAACACTGAATCAACTTGCAAAGCTGACATCTTTGTCATTCTTCCTATTCAGGATGTCAAAACAAGGAAGGACAATCATCTTCTCCATCCACCAGCCTCGGTACGCCATATTCCGGCTGTTTGACAACTTGACACTGCTGGCTGCAGGGAGAGTGCTGTACCACGGGCCAGCCCAGCATGCCATCGAGTACTTCCAGTCCATTGGTGAGCACTACTTCCAGCAGGGCCAGCCTTTGGTTTGCACCAACTCAAGTGAAATGCCCATAGCTCTGGGCCAGAATTGGACGCGGTGTGTCCAAGCAAGCCCAGTATTTTAACAGGCTGGGCACTTCTCTGAGTGTTTCTCCTCTTGGCCCACATGTGGATTTGGGTGAGCTGTTCCTGGTACATCTTAATTAGAGAAAGCCCGGGCTAGGGCTGGGAAGAGCACACTGCTGGCTGTCGCCTCACTTTTGCTGACAGTGCTGCCTGGCAGTGCCGCTCATCCCTCAAGAAAGTGTGGACTTTCCAAAGGCTGCCATGCCTTTGGTGCAGGCTGCTCCATGGCAGGATGTGTGGCTGTGCTCTTGATAGCCAAGCACAGTCCTTGGCCAGTCACACAACCCCCCCCAGGGTTCAAAACACTGTCACCACAGTGTCAATGTCGCCACAGGCTACCAGTGCGAGCCCTACAACAACCCCGCCGATTTTTTCCTGGACATCATCAATGGAGACTCCACTGCCGTGGCAATGAACAAGGCTGATGAAAGTAACACAGGTATGAAACCCATAGCTGAGTCAAGTTATCCTAACATGTGTGGTAATGGGAATTTAAGGAACTGTTTTGGTAACTCTCAGCACACAGAAAGAGCTTCTTTCATCTTCAAGGCAAACCAGCTGAAGTCCCGCAGAAGCAGAGATGATAAACCAGGATAATTGTTCCTGTTAAGGACATAATTTGATGCATAATAGTCAAGTTATGACTTGACTATTTTACCTAATGTAACAACTTTTCTGTTAGGAAATTACTATCTTCCTTCCTCTGAGCAGGGTGGGAAGGGGTAGACCTGGTACCATAGGGTACCACTGCTCATCTGATTTTTCTCTGAAGTTGTGCTAAGGCAGAAATTATCCCCAAATTAACAAATCAGCTCTCACCTATTTTTTGGAGCATGCTTTCTTATACTTTTCTGCTGCCACTCAGTAATAGCTTACTCTCTTTTCACAGGAGTGAAAAGGCAAATCAAGTAATGAATATGCTGAGTGCCCAAACACATTTTCACTATACCTTTACCAAAGGAGCAGCCATCATTTTACAAAAGTGCTCTGATCAGGGTCTAGCAAATATTATAGCTGGCAGATATGACACATTACATCTGTCATTGCAAAAGCTCACACTTTACCACAGTTAAGAAAAAATGGAGGTCCAGCTGAAATTTATATATGACCAAAGTAGATGCATGCAGGATCACCTGGATCTAAAAGTCTGGAAAGTCCAGGATTATGTAATTATCTGTGAAACAGATCACTTACAGAAACCTTTGGGGACAAAGAGGATGTAAAAATCACTTTTTGATTAAAGCCATGTTGCAACTCCATGGGCAGACAAGGGTTTTCCTTGTCAGAGAGCTGAGAGGCTGCTGCTGCTTGTGGGACAGGCAGGCAAACTCAGATTTTTTATTTTATTTATACCAACTCTTTTGAACTGTCTGCTATGGGGCTGAGTGCAGTGAATTGCTGGAACTGCGCGTGCATCTTAATTCTTTTGTTTTTTTAATCTTTCCAGCAGAGAGGACTGAAGAATGCTCTGAATATGATAAGACCTTGGCTGAGCAATTAGCAGAAAAATACTCCAACTCTGCCTACTACCGAGAAACAAAAGCACATTTAGAGAACATTTCTTCAGGAAACAAAAAGAAAACCAAACAACTTTTCCGGCAAATCACATATGCCAATTCCTTCCTCCACCAGCTGAAATGGGTGTCCAGGCGCACATTTAAAAACCTGATAGGAAACCCTCAGGCTTCCATAGCTCAGGTAAGGCTATTTGTATCTGTAGTTTTGTGATATACATTGAATTTATTTGGCTCCTGGATTATTAGATAAGTCGCTGGGATGGTTTTGCCTCTTGATATCTTGACTGCAGTAAGCATCTGAAGAAAGAGTGCTCAAGGTCTAGGAATCTGGGGATAAAAGGTGTTCTGAAATGCTCCCAAATGTGGGACTGTTCATTAATTAATTTTGGACTACTGAAAGACTTTGGGAGGTAAGACCTGTCCCAGCAGGGTATTCTGCTGCTCCCAGCCAGGAGCACATTATGTCCCAAGAAGTTTCACACATTTGCTCAAGAGCATTCTTCAGATTTGACTCTAATTGCCCAGGCTTGGCACTGTGGGGTTTGGCCTCAAATCCTCTCCCCCGCCAGGAAAAGTTAACAGACTGTATTTGTATACTTCATTTAACTTCAGCACAAAATGAAGTCCTGGCAGTCGGCTCAAGTGCAAAAATATTTTTGCAGTCTCGTGATGTGTGTGCTGTTTGGTTATTTGACTGCTCACATTGGTGATGATGTCTTCTGGATAAGGTGTCATGAAGTCCACAATGGGGTTCAGCACCCACCATAAAAGATAATCACTGGCTCTGTTAGTGCTGCTTTTTCTGAAGGATCAGAACCAAAAATGTTGACTCCTTCAGAGTTGCACATTGATTTCAAAAAGGAAGAATGTCCAGCTGGCGTCTGCAGAGTGACTAATCCTCAGGAATCCCCTAATTCATGGGCCAAACTCTGCAGCCACAGCACCACCAAAACTCCCACTGCAATTCTCAGCAATTCAGGAGACGCCAATAGAAAAGTTGGCCTGTAGCCAGGGGTATAAATTATCTTCATCATGTTTTATATAATGAGTGAATAAATGGCTGGTGTGGAGGTAAAACAAGTCCAGAGTCCCCGAGGTTAGAGGGCTTTGAGTATGTGTGTGTGCCTGTAGGTTGATACTATGGAGATCCCTAATTGCTTTGTAAAAGCTTGACCTTGTGACAAGAATTAGACTCTCAAGAACCTCCTTCATAGCCCAAGGTTAATGGTCCTGACTTGTTTCTCACAATCTTTTTTATCTCCCCACCCTCATCAGGGGTGGATTTGTCCAGCATTCTTTTAGGGGTCCATGGCTCATTAAGCCTTTTTTTTCATTAATCTGCTCCAAATTGGTCTTGAAATGATCCCTGCTTTCCACTGCAACTGGCTCAGGAGCTGAATTATCCCTGACATTTGCTCCTTTCGGCAGGATCTTAGCAAGAGAAGGTAACAGGATTAAGTAGTTTATAGTGTAAAGACTCATGTATTGCTCAGGCTTAAAAGTGACAGAACTGCCTGATACCATTGTTTTCCTGAGATTTTTTGTCATTTGCATTTAGCATTTAAAAACTGTGATGCACACACTTCAGTATTTTAAGTGACATCCTGTTATCTCTGCTATTTAAATAGTTACAGACTGCAAATATCAGCATATCTGTAGCCCTTTTGTAGCACCTCATTAAAAACAATCCCATGAGTAAGATGTATGATAGAGCCCAGTAATCACACACTGTGGAGCATGAGAATAAACTGTCATCCTCATCCTGGCAGTCAAGAAAACCTTTGAAGCAATGAGAATGATACTTTCCCTCCTCTTTTCTCTTTTTCCCATGTAGCTTTGTATTACAGCTGTTCTGGGACTGGTGGTAGGTGCCATCTTCTTCGGACTTGAGGAGAACTCTGCTGGACTACAGAACAGGTCAGTCAGTCTAGGGAATGGATATTCGAAAATTTGATAAAGCTCCCTTTAAAGGAGCTTAATACCTCTTTAAAGCAAATCCTTCCCTTCAGATCAGTAAGGCCAAGCCTGTGTGACTTGGAAGTGACGATGTGATTTTGTTCCTCTAGCAAGGTCCCTGCAGAACTGAGAGTGTTAAAATATACCAACTTGCGGCTACATAAACCTGGGTAACTAAAGTTGTAATCTTGCAACTGTTTCTACTCACACACTTGAATTTGCCAGCAGTAAGAGATTTTCAAATTATGCTGCTCTATGTATCATTTTGACAGCCGTATGACCTCACCTGACCTGACACACGAGTTTGCCACTATGAAACCTCTGGGTTCTTAATCTCGTAAAACTTCATAACATTTTTTTAAAAACAGCCCAGTTTTAAATTGAGTAGGAAGTGCCTTAAAATTTTGTGGAAAAGGTGAAAACTACTTCTCACATTGTTTATTTGGTTCTTCTCTGTTTGCAGCAGACAAATGCTTCACCATCTGAGAATCTTTAATGTGTCAGGAAATTACATCAAGGAAAAAACCAAACCACAGCCCCTCAAAAAAAAACCTCAGCTGATTTTCTATATTTTGACTGCATCAGAGAATGTGCTATCATTGCATGCCAAAACCAAATAATGACTGTACCACATCTATGTCAGGCTTGTTACAGATTCAGACTCATAGCCAAGACGTTTTCCATGGATTTTGGGATGGAAGGTCAAACACTGCTAAACTTCAGGAACTGCAAGTGGATTTATGTACTCTGTTGTGGAAACACTACATTTGCATCCCATTTTAAATAACAGCTCACTGTTTTGCTATTTTGCAGAGTGGGTGCAATGTTCTTTCTGACCACCAACCAGTGTTTCAGCAGTGTCTCAGCTCTTGAACTCTTTGTTGTAGAAAAGAAGATATTTATGTAAGTAAAACATACAAAAAACATACCAGACTCTGCTGTTAGACTATGAGTTCTTCTGACATGCTGTAAATGTCATTTAAGTACAGTTAGTGCAGAATTTTCAAATTATTTCAGTGGTAGTGCTCATTGCAAATATACTCTCTTAGTCTATTAGTAAGTTGTCTGCAAACCCCTCAAAAGGTACCTATGATTACAACTGGCTCAGAGTGTTATATTATTGACACAGTTGGTAAAAACCCCTTGAATACTCAATGTTGGCATTGATTAATAATGTGTGACTTGCTAGTGAGGGCGATAAATGTCATCTAACTGGATTCTTTAAAGCTATGCTGTATAAAGTATGAAAATTATTCAAACTTTACACTCTGTCTTGATGACATGACACATAAATTTACTAAAAATTATGTGCACAAATACCCATGTTCACTTGCATATGAAAATGTCACCAGTCCTATACTGTGTAGGCTTACTGGACAGTTGCATTATAGCCCAAATATAAAAGATTTTCTTCCAGTTTGAGCTAGAATACATTTGTCAAGGGGTGAAAATCAAACTGGTTTTTAGTGGTTAAATTTGTAATGCGCTGTACCTATCTCTGTGTTTCCAGGCATGAATATATCAGTGGGTACTACAGAACATCTGTATACTTCATAGCAAAGCTAATGGCTGATTTAATACCCATAAGGACTATGCCTAGCATCATCTTCACCTGCATAGTTTACTTCATGCTAGGCAAGTATGGTCTCCTACAGTCTCATTCCAACCCCCCCCAATAAATCATGGCATGTGCATCTTATAGATGTGTGTGCATACATGGATATTTATATAAGCTAAATCCCTACACTGGTGTGGCATTGGCTACTGAGCTTACTTTTAGCACACCGTGTTGTTTTCTACAGAAAAGACACAAAGATTAAAACATTCATCAGAGAATCTGTGAAGCGTCTCATCTTCACTGTCCTTAGAAGGAAGCCATAACCTTTACAACATTGTTGTGATTTATTCCTTCTCATCTATGGCCTTCTTGGCTTCTGATGAGTCTTACAAGATACTTTTCTGATCCTCGCAAGAACACCTAAAAGAAAAGGTTTTGTTTTAAGATCTTAATACTGTGTGAATTAATACCAGTTTGTTTGCTTTGGTCTGAGTTTTTACCCTAAGGAATAGGAAACAAGGCCACATCAGCAAGAGGCTCTCAGACTGTGAAACTGGAGAGAAACAGACCTTGCTACTGAATCCATAACCACCTCAAAGCTGCTAGGTTTTTTAGGAGAGGTCTCTGCTGGAAACTAGTGAAATGATGTACAGCTGCTTCTCATGGAAGTGCACTGGAAGTTTCTCCTTTGAGGGACAACTTGCAGTCACTTGGGATCCTCTCTTCCACTGCCAAGACAGACACATAAGGGCTGTCACAAGCACCACAGCAGTCTTGGGTCTCAGTGACACAGCCTGTGCTGGCAGACAAGATGTAATTTGTAAGCAGAACACACTAGGAAAATCACGATAGTGTCCAGGTTATGGCAGAGCTTTCAGCGGGATCATTCTGAAATCCTTCTTGTTCTGATCTTTAAGGTTTGAAACCAACAGTAGAAGCCTTCTTTATAATGATGTTCACTCTTATGATGGTGTCCTACACAGCCACTTCCATGGCACTTGCCATTGCAGCAGGACAGAGCGTGGTCGCTATAGCAAACCTACTCTCGACTGTTGCATTTGTTTTTATGATTGTGAGTAGCACTTTTCAGTTCTCTAGTCTGGATCATGAAATCCCAGAAATGCTGAAATCCAGAAATCCTACTAGCATGGAGTTCAGCTGAATTCTGCAAAAAGTCCGTTTGGGTTAACATATCCTGATTTGTTCTGATTTGAGTATCCTGATGCTGTGGGGTGGAATATTTGTCCTTTGAAAGAACAAGAAGTGAGGGGCTGGAGGGTTGGGTGTGAGGAGGAGAGTGGTTCCTCTGACTTCTTCTCTGTGGCTCTAGCAGACAGAAAACTGCCTGGAAAGTAGGAAAGCCATTTAGGGCTACATTTCATTCTCTCTCCTTAACTTTGTGAAAGGCAAATGTGTCTGGCTGAGAGCATGACTTGCAGCCCCCTGTTTTCTGAGACCACTAGCTCAGCTGTCCTCCCCAGCTGCAGGGCCCACCTTGGGCATGTTAAACTGGGCAACACACAGCCACAGTCAGGAGACCGGCGCTTAAGATGAGGCAGAGCTGAACCTACAGCCAAAATCCACATTGCCTCAGACTCAGGGCACACAGGCAAAACCCAGAGCAGGTCCACACTGAGGAGCAGCAGAGAGTTCATATGAACCTATGTGGGACCCCTAGACAGGAAGCATGTGGGTTTACTGCACAGGGGAAAGCATTCCTTGTTACTTGTTTTGGGGGAAGGACCTGAGGTTATGGCCCAAAGCTTGATAACATATAAATCCTTCCCTTTTGTTCTTCTGCTGGAAGAGGTTCTTCCTCTAGGAACACTTTCCCATTCCTTTTTCTCTGAAGAAGCAAAGTCAAGAGCTAGAGAAGGACACATGATAAAAGCATGTAATTTGTAATCTGTGTGGGGGTTTTTGGGGTTCTTTTGTTTTTGGTTTTGGTTTTGGTTTGGTTTGGTTTTGTTATAGCTTTTTTTTTGTAAACATTTCCTCTAGATTTTCTCTGGGTTGCTGGTCAATCTCACAAGCGTCATGTCCTGGCTCTCTTGGCTCAAATACTTTAGCATCCCTCGATATGGAATGACAGTAAGTGCTCTGATTCCCTGTGTACAAACCTGGAAATGGTTTGCTAGAAAGGAATGTCTTGAATCATGATAATGAAATCTTCACACTTGATGGCCTAACGAGCAAAAGGAAAGCCAATTAAGTACAATAACCTTGGAGTATTGTGCAGTATTTTGAAACAAGAAGGGCTTCTCATCAACTAGTACCAACTGCTGTTTAGAAGAGCTCATTTCAGTGATTTGGAAATACCTCATATGAGAGACACACCTACTACATTCACTGGACTTCAGCTGGACAGAAATGTCTCAAAGTAAAGAACAATGTTATCCCCACCCAAAAAAGTAAAAATCTCCTATTTGTCTTTTCCATCAATCAAACAGAAACTTGTCAGGCTAAAGCTTTTCTCCTAATTTGCAAAAATTTAAGTCAGAGTGATGTTTTGCAGAGAAATTTGGGCTTTGCTGTGCCTGTTTAGAATAGTCTGGCCTGGGAGAAGTGGTAAAGCCTGTGTGGTGCATGCTTTACCAGGTGTGTACAGGCTATGTACATTCCTCTCTTAAAAGAAAAAAGAACTCTGCTACTTTGGTAAAGAATGGGGATTTGGCAAATATAATAGTGATACCAGCACATTTTTAGAATTACTTTAATTGCATTATATCTCATCCTGTTAATGTATCACTCCTTTATCTACTAATTTCTGTTGTCATTGTTTCTTTTATTTTAAAAGGCTTTACAGATCAATGAGTTGACTGGTCTGAACTTCTGTGGTGGCAGTAACAACACAGTTTTAAACAGTGGCAGTAGCTATCGACAGACAGGCCAGATGTAAGTATTTTGGTACACTGAAATGAATCCCACCATCAGCAGCTTTAGAAGTCCTAGAACATCAGTCTGAGTATCAGAGATACTCACTGATGATCAGAGAATCTGTGAGTTGTCAATGGAAAGGGAACCTTTGACTGGGTTTTTGCACTCTACTGCACGGAGCATTCTGCTTGTTGGCATATTTAGTATTTATAACACTAGAAATACCTCGCATTATGCTTCTTACCTTTCTTCAAACTATTTAGTGAGAGCTATGCACATACACACAATCGTACAGCCTCACAAAATCCATTTCAGCTTCCTATGTGAAACTGGAGCTACAAGAAAAGCAAATTTACAATGGAAAATGAACCACTGACATACAGCTGGTGTTTGCCTGGCCTACTACACACATGCACCCACATTACAACTTCTAGAGATCTTCCTAGCTCCTGCTGAGTGGGTTATTAAGTGACTAAGCTTATCAATGTGTGTGTATTTATCTGTAGGCCATGTACTGGAGAGGCCTATCTGGAGAGTCAAGGCATCGATATGAGCACCTGGGGGCTGTGGCAGAACCACCTGGCTCTGGCCTGCATGACACTCATCTTCCTCACCATCGCCTACCTCAAACTGCGCTTCATGAAGAAGTTCTCTTAAAACCAGAGGGAAAGGTGCAATTCCCACTGTTCAGTAGTTTGCTGAATGGATTGTGCAACTGACTTGATTATTTTTAAGGAGAATCTTCTTTGTGTTTTTATTATTACCCAAGTCAACAACATGAATGCCATCCTTGTATATAAAATACTTACTGTTAATTTACTCTGCCAAAATGTCTAGCATGGCTCACTCCTCTGTGCCACAGAGGAAAAGAAAAAGTGTACAGCTGTTCATTTCTCAAGAGACTGAATCAGTATCTCTGCATGTTCTAGCTATGATATCTTGTCAAACACTATATCTAATATTTAGTGGCTTAACCTGAAGTAAATAGTTCCATACTTTAATTAGCACCTACCTTCACCAGGAAGAAATTAAGTCTAAAATGATGCTTATCAGGACACCAACACAATCTCAGCTGCTTATGTGGTCACAGGATATGTGAGACAGGGACAAAATTCCTTTAATCCCAGTGCCCTTTTCTATTTGGGAATCATTACTGCTCTAGAATGTACTTATTGATGCCATCAAGCCTTTCTTGCCTCAGTCAAGTGGTAGAAGCACTGTGTTTTTTAAATAAAGGTGTTGTTCTTACAGGGCCAGTTCCCATAATCTTTTCCTGAAATTTGTATTTCCTCTGCATAACTGCAAGTCATCTTCACTGTCCCATTAGTGCTGCTATCAAGAGAAGTTCTCAGTATTTTTTATGGGGACCAATTTCAAGTGCATGACTAAACAGGATGGTAGCACCTTTCTAAAAGTCCATAGATTGGAGCAATCACTTCCTGGCAGGCCAGCTTTTCCCTGGCCACGTGCAGCAATGCTAGCTCATCTCTTTTTTATCTGCAGAGTTATGCATAGTAAATGCATAAAAAGGCATAGAAGACAACTTTACAGCTCTTTCTTGGGTTGTTACTGTTCATCTTGTTGCTCCTGCATTGTTTGCCCCAGCTTGCGTAGGCCACAAAAAAAATCTTACAGGACCTTATTTCTGCAAGAGATTTAGAAACACAGAATACCCCGAACGGGAAGGGACCACAAGGATCATCGAGTCCAACACCTGGTCCTGCACAGGACGTCCCCAAGAGTCACACCCTGTGCCTGAGAGCATTGTCCAAACTCTTCTTGAACTCTTCTTGAACTCTGTTGGTCTTGGCGCTGTGACCGCTTCCCTGGGGAGCCTGTTCCAGTGCCCAAACACCCTGTGGGTGAAGGACCTTTTTCCTACTATTCAGTCTAAAACTTCCCTGAAACAGCTTCAGGCCATTCCCTCTGGGTCCTGTCACTGTCTCTCCAGAGAAGAGATCAGTGCCTGCCCCTCCTCTTCCTCTCATGCAGATGTTGTGGACTGAGCTGGGGCCTCCCCTCAGTCTCCTTTTCCAGGCTGAACAAACCAAGTGGCCTCAGCCACTCCTCACATGCTTCCCCTCCAGATCCTCCACATTCTCAAGGCCTTGCTACCTTCAAATACACCACTCCTCGAGAATGGGCAGCTTACATATGTTGTAAATTTAACATCTTCATACATATGACATTAGGATTCACTAATTATTGTATTGCTTTGTTGGTAAGATGCCATGCTGCTGGGGAAAATAAAAGCTTCAGAGCACAAAAAATTGACAGAGTGTGTTCTGTGCCTTTAGCTTAGCCCTTTTTAAGCTGAAGGAAGCAGTGAGGAGATAACAGTTGTGTTGTTATTCCATAAAGAAATGACAGGAACTCCTGTCCTGGAGTACCAGGACCTGATACTACAAAGAAATGAAAGTGGAATTTTTGCCTTTGGAAAAAGGAAAATCATCCCAGATTTTAAAATGTAGAAATCTACAGTTGATTGAATTGCAGCTGGTCCTTGTAATTTCAACAAGTTATAAACATGATCACACAGACTGTGTTCCAGTCATAAAAGAAAATAATTTCAGTATGTAGCAGTGGATTCTGAGAAAGGAAATAATCAAACTAAGTTGAATTACTCACATTTTGAACAGGCTTTGACACCTTATTGCACAGATAATATTTATCTCAAAACTTTTCTTGCTTTCTACTACTTGTTTCAGCAGCTGGCCATCTATAAGAAAGTATTTACATAAAATAAATGTTTCTTCCAGTACTTTCCAATACTTTATTCCGTAAACTTGTAAAATTCTATACCTCAGTTGCATGGGCAGGAATTACAGTAGTAGTAATGTCAGACTTTTCTGTCACACTATAGGCTTTAAATTAAGATTTTATTTTTTTCTTTTTGTCCAGCACTGCACATGACATGTTCTAGTGAAAATTGCCAACCCATGGCAGTGGGTTGGCAATTGGCAATCTTTAAAGTCCCTTCTTATCCCAAAATTCTATTATTCTATGATATATCTGGTTCTCCCCTTTAGTTTGGGGCAGATTAGTACAATTACAGATTAGTACAACTATAGCTACAATTTCTTGCACAAGCCAGGAGACACCTCATTGCTACAAATACTCGAACGTGTATTTTGCAAGCAGTGCAAGCAGGGGGGGAAGACAATTAGAGAATGGAAATGAGTCCAGAGTCCCCGAGGTTAGAGGGCTTTGAGTATGTGTGTGTGCCTGTAGGTTGATACTATGGAGATCCCTAATTGCTTTGTAAAAGCTTGACCTTGTGACAAGAATTAGACTCTCAAGAACCTCCTTCATAGCCCAAGGTTAATGGTCCTGACTTGTTTCTCACAATCTCTTTTATCTCCCCGCCCTCATCAGGGGTGGATTTGTCCAGCATTCTTTTAGGGGTCCATGGCTCATTAAACCTTTTTTTTTTCATTAATCTGCTCCAAATTGGTCTTGAAATGATCCCTGCTTTCCACTGCAACTGGCTCAGGAGCTGAATTATCCCTGACATTTGCTCCTTTCGGCAGGATCTTAGCAAGAGAAGGTAACAGGATTAAGTAGTTTATGGTGTAAAGACTCACGCATTGCTCAGGCTTAAAAGTGACAGAACTGCCTGATACCATTGTTTTCCTGAGACTTTTTGTCATTTGCATTTAACTTTTAAATAGTGTGATGTACAGAACTTAATGATTCTGATTATATCACTAACTCAACTGAAAATGTGTTTTCATGTATGAAAATTCCTCTTTAGCTTGCTTACACTTTGACAGCAAGTGATTTAATCTGTACTCTTGGAAACTATAAAGACTTACTTTTATTTAGGTTTTAGAGTACTCAATCTAGTTGAAGATTTTTCTTTACATCCTCTGTCTGAACAACTTCAATCAAAATAAATCACAAGCTGAGGATTGATACTTTCTAAAGAGCTATTAAACTAATTTAATTCAATTAGTTTAAATGAAACTTTATGATAATAATCTTAAAAGATACCACTTTTAAATTTTATTGCTTTGAGTACAGAAACTAAGGTTCTGATATTTTCTGTGCCAGTAACTGAAAGTAATTGCTTTTTCCTTGTAGTGCATGTTCATGAAGGCAAGAATAGATAGCAAATGGGCTAGATACAGCTAATATATCACCCAGGTGAAGTGGTCATGTCCTAGGAAGAATATTTAAAACTTACACAGGTTTGGAATGCCGTAATTCAGAGCTCTATATTTATTTATTAAGAAGAAGAAAAAAGTAAACTGCAACCTAATGCTAAGAGCAGCCTAAGGAGTAAACCCGTATTAATTGAGAGCTTTTAGTATGCAGAAGGGCACTGGCAAAACTGAAATCACTGGTATTCAATTCTACTCCTTTAGCTTCTTCTTTGTGCTAAAATATTTAATTATCAATAATTACAATTGTTGGAGCAATTCTTCTGGAATAAAGAATTATTTCAGTGAATTGTGAAGCAGGTTAGTAAGCTTGGTGGCAGAGCAATATGAATGGCTTTTGATGAGGAGGCAGAAGGCTAGACAGTATGGAAAATACACATATTGGACAACTGCATGATATAGGCTGCTGACTTTTCAAATGATACATGTAAAAGGCCCATGACACTGACTTGGGGATTGTTACTTATTTTTCACAGTGTACCAAGGGTTTATAAATTGTATTTGTTCAAAAGCAAAGATTTAACAAGTGTCTGAGTGCTTGCTGACCCTCTAGTTCTCACCATGGGCCTACATGTTTTACTGATGAAGTCACTACCACTGTCTGGATGCTTTGGGCTGCATAAAAAAATGTCATCATCTTTCTTGACTTCTGTGCTGGTGGATAAAATAAGAGCCTTGTAGACTGCATACTAACCACCTGTGAGGAAAAACATTTGTTTCATTTGGGTTTCCCAGAGACATTGAGAAATGTACTTGTAGGGTAGCACCCCACTAAAACAGAGAATAAATCAATAAAAAGGTTTGCAGTTCTGTGTTTTTCCAGTACTGAGCAAGAATTGGAAAAAAATACCATAAAGGACAGAAAGAATTTATGTCAGGTAGACACTGGAAGCTGTCAAACAATAATGATAATGAATATATCCACTGAAAAGGAAGAAAGAGAACAATTAGGATAGCAACATCAGAAAAAAAATTTAAATTCTGTATGTCTATCTCTTGTCTTCAGAGACGAAATAGTTATAGATTAAGAGCTCAGAACAGCAGGTTTTTTAACATGTGGAAACTCAAGGGCAGCTCAGCCTACTAAAATATGTAAACTCTGCTTCTCCAGTTTCATGTATTTCCTTCCTATTTCAAGAGAAATAATCTTTGCCTCCATAAGGTTTTGGGTCATATCTGGTTCATTCTCAAGAAAACTGCCTTGCCAAAATCTTAGTCACCCTGCTTCTTCAAGAATACAACACTGCAATTACTCCCTCACTCCCCAGTATTATGAAATAGCCACCTGCCTTCTGATTACTTTTCCACTGTTCCAGTGGCACAGAGCCAAGTTCTGAGGATGAAACCCTGCTCTG
>NW_005054304.1:684957-695551 GCF_000277835.1 Geospiza fortis | reverse complement strand
TCAGTACAAGGTAAATCAAATGTACTCAAATGAACCCTGTAATGGATTTGTAGTTACTTCAGTTTGCAAATTTTCTCTGGGATGCTGATAAACACTACAAGTATTCAAACTTTTATTTCCTGGATAAAAATTTTCAGTATTCCTTGCTACAGTGCCAGGTTTTCTGCACACTTTATACAAATGTTCTTCTAAAAGAGAACATAATAATTTAGAAAATTTTAAAAAAGGTGAATAGCTTTCTCATATTAACTGGTAAATGCCATTTTTATAAGCATCAACTTGCTGTCTCTTGAACATCCAGGGAAGTGCAAGTGCTCACTTTGTGTTCAGCTGTGTTTTTTTACACAAAAGCTACATAGCAGGAGGAGAGAGTATAATCTGATAATGTAAATAGCAGCAATGCCAACCAAGACTCCTGGAGTTGCTCCCCTGGATCTTCCATGTGACACTCTTCTATTTGCTAAATAATCTGTGATTATGGTTCTTACAGACATGAACAACTTTCAACCTAAATATTTTCCTTCTTTTTTTAAAAAAAAATTAGTTCTCCTGTCAGATAGATCTTATTTTCATCTTCCTGTGCCATAAAAAAAGGGAGAAGTATCCTGAACGTAAATGCTTTTCCTCTCCCAGTTGACATCTCCCTCCTCTTCTTGCTGGGCATGAAATTACAACCAGTTAAGACAGTTAAAGCCCTTGTCAAATCTGTTTCAAATAACTAAGCCAGGAAACACAGCTGGCCTTTATTACACAGCTGTGGCATCAGAGGAACACTGAGAGAGATGGAAATTTCTTTCCAGTGCTTGCCAGCTCTGCCTTTCTGCAGCACAAGGTTTCTCGTGGCTGCATCTTGTGCACACAGATATCTGAAACTGAGGAGCTGAGGAACTCAGTCTGACAGCATCCACCTCAGCTCCAGGAAAAGCTAGTAGCAGTACAGAAGTGTAGTTACCTCAGACTTTGGAATGAATTGGTAATTTCAGGTTTAGCCTGAAAGGAGCATTCTTTTCCTTTGAGTGTTTCCCAGAGTCTAGATCACACGCAGCAGTGAAAAGCAGCAGCCTGAGCAGCTCACACAGGCATTTTTAATAGCGTTAAGTTTTTATTTCAAAAACACCTCTACTGTGACTACCCAGAAAACAAAGCCTAACTCTTCTCACTGGAAATTATTTTTTTCAAAACTAGAAGTCTTAAAACCTGAACAGGAGTTAAAACAAATTCTAACTCTGAAAGAGATTAATATTGTTGATTTGTTTTTTATGAATAATTCCTTAATAAGCACTTTGTCCCCTGTGAGTCTCTGCTAATCTTTAACTCTTCCCACGACTTTGCAAATGAATGAAATTACTGGTGTCAACTTTTGTCAAAATGTCACCAGCAAAACTGTGGCTGATGCAAACTGTCATGATTGGTCCTTTGGCAATCTTACTGCATTGACTACTAATGACTTTTTGAAAACCACACAAACCCAGCACACTCTCCATATCTCAAAACCCTTCTTGCTCCCTTCCTCGTACCCCACTGCTGGTGGGCCTGCTCCAAAACACCTGAACATCTGGCTGTAGGATCTGCTCTCACATTTCATCCAAATTCAGGCCTGTTACAGAAGGCACAAGTTTGCTGCTCTTTGCATCCTGGGATGCAGTTTTAGTCTCCCTGACTATTCCTTGGAGTAGAAACAAAGCAGAAGAGCTGCCAGAATCCCCAATCCAAGGAAAATCTAGTGTTTTAGCATTACTGGTGATTAGGCAGCATGTTTGTAGCAGCCCTTTGATCCAAGCTGGAAGCAGCTGAGTGTGTGTTAAGGCATCAGGGTGAGGTGACACAAATAAAACACAACTCTTTGAATGTCAGTCTGTCACCTGAACCATTAAGCTGTCACTCCACCTTTCTGTACCTATTTTGCATGATCACTGCTTAAAACCTGGAAGTCCTTGTTATACAAGTGACAATTTCTTGCAGACCTTTAATCATAAAGGTCCCCTTTTCCTCAGTTTTTTGACCAAATTTTTCTTGTTTGGATTTACTGGAGAAGAATCTTGGACTATACAAGACATCCAAGTAATGCCTGTGGACATGGAAGAATTACTCCAAAAAGCTCTTATTCCAAATAGGCACCTCAAGCTGCACTTCCTGAAGAAATCTTCCAAAATCAGCAATATTACAGCATACACACAATATTAATTCATTAATTAAATAAATAAATAAAGTTCCCACTCCCCACACACTGTGACTTTTATAGTGCACTTACTAAAGGCTTAATATACTTAATAAATTCAGTATGTATGTATTTCACTAAAGAATGAGATGTATTTACATTAATCATTCCATTTTCATCGATACAGTTTCATTAATACAGCTGTCCAGAGAGAACCATGGGTTTTACATGGCAGCCTGGGCTTTCCAAGCTCTATTCAAACCCTCCAGATGCTGTAGTATTCTCTCCTGAAAGAAGGGGGGGTGGAAAGGGGGAATAGAGAAAAAAAATACTTAAATTATCCAGCAAGTAATGAAGAGACAGTTGCTAGCAGTGAGAGCTGCTACCTGAAGTAGCAGAAAGCAGACCTGTGCATTTGCAGAAACACAGATCTGAAATAAAGTATTAAAAAAGGACTGCTTGGGCAATGAATCAGTAGGATCAGCCCAGTCCACTGTGCTCATTTACACCCTCTACTCCCTTTATTAGGTAATCTGAGAATAAGATATGAGCTAAAAGTAACACAAATAAAATGTAGGATTCTTCATGTTCCATTATAAACAAACCAAGTGTAGGCACAATATTTGCTTTGTAGATTATATAAAATGTTTATTAGGAAATAAAGTGCTCATTCTTGATCATTGTACAAGACTTGCATAATTAACAGCTTCCTAATAAAACCAAACACTGTACATTACTATGCAAAAAACTGTACCTTTATAGTAAGTGACAAATGATATTATAATCTAATACTGAAAAATGCATCAATAAAAAGTTTGTAACATTTATCAAGTGGCAATGCACTTACTGCAAGGCCCACTGTCCACGCACATGGGTACCCATGGAAACTTACTGCACTTCAAGATGAAGTTTGTTATCAAGTAACGACATATTACAGAAATATACCCCAACAAATACAGCTATTAATGCAAATATTTTCATAATAAACATATAGTACAAATGAAAGGTGAACAGAGTGACTGAATTTACATTTTGAAAGACATTTTGGATATGAATATAAAGACAAGGCTCTGTGTATTTAAATTGCTTTGGTATAGTATTTTCTATTTTCCTTGCACACCCGATGGCCATGAGTACAGCTGGTGTTTCTCTTTGGTCTGTTTACAGTCAGAAATGCAGTTCAACACTGAAAAGCTTCCCTCAGAAAGGTTTGTGAGGTGTAAAACCCTTCAATCAAGGCAAGTGAGAGCTTAATCTGAATGCCCTCATCCTACACAAATGCCTTACCCCCACTGTGCTGTGCACTGTTTTCACAGGTTCCTGAGGACTCTTGTGAAAGGGTATGAATTTCTTCCCAATAAAGGACCAAATAACCCATACAAGAGCCACAACCTGTTCTCCTACATAATTCTGCTCCCGAGACACAGCTCCTAAGACATTCCAGTACCGAATTTCGTCCTCTTCCAGCTTACATTAATTAGGTTTCTGTGCATATGGTTTCTCATAAAATCAAAAATGGAAAGGTGTGAATTCTATTTAGTTTTAGCAAGTTCCCTGGGAAAGGCATTCCACACATCCAGGCAATGCCATTGCAAGAAGGTATGGAACATGGAAGCTTTGCCTAAGCAGCACTCCCACAAGAATGAAGAGACACCAATTGCTTGTTGAAACAGAAGGCACCAACATGACACATGCCACTTATACTTTGTTAAACAGGCCTTTTCTCCTCTACATACGCTACTAATAGCTAAGATGTGGCTGATTATGTAGCTTTCCATTGTCTTTTTCACCAGCTCTCAGTCTTTAAACACCAGAACACTGCCATCTTCAGGAAAAAAGCACAAGTGACAGCCTTCCTCCTAAACCAGCATTCCACATATGGAGACCTATTCCTAGGCAAAACTGCAAACACTGCCTCGGTGCTCTCTATAGGAAACCAACAGAATTTCAACGTTGCGTGTCCTTGCAAAAATAAAGCTTCTATGACACAAAGCAGAGGGAATACTAAAAATACTAAAATTCATTGATTGTAATATAAACACCTTCCCAAATGAATCCTGTGTTGCACCTCGGCAGAAAAGTCTATGTAGAAATGTAGGCACCCATTTCACAAGCAGTTTAGTTAAATGTAAATACAGACCACATAGTTGAGATGTGATTAGAACTTCACATGGCACAAGATCAGATTCTCCCAACTGTCAGAAACTTCTCTGTCCCTTTCCCTGTCACACCCAAGGAAAACTCAGTGGTTTTCAATTTTGTATGCTTTTAAATGATGTATTTTCTGCAAAGTAGCTGTACTTATCTAAGAACCTCTGGAATGTTTATCCCAGAAACACTTAAATCATTAAAAGATAGCATTAAAAAATGGGCACTTTGCAACTTAGCTGAAAATTATTATGTTAGTTGGATGTGAAGAGTATTTCTTGCTAAATGCTACTTATAATGCATTCAGTTTCTACCACAGAATGATGCAATTTATAATTGTACAAACTAAGTGCACTTTCTTCTGCTTAAAGAAATGTACCTCTCAAAACAGGAAAAAATATTTTAAATTAAGTAAAATACTAAGTATACCAAGAATAACTCAGAAAGACAAGTAGAAACTCATATTCTTAAAAAAAAGTGCTGCTTTATCTGTCAGCTGTTATAATGAATAAGACAAACTGATGCCATATTATTTTAAAATTTGCTTTTGAAAGCCTTTAAAAATTGTCATTTCCAAGAGGAAGCAGAAAATTAATAGCCTCTTAGTACGTCAGCCACTGCACATTATTTTGTCTGAAGCTTGCTGCCCTCCTGCAAGTGTTCCCAATAATATTTTTATGGAATCAGATTTCTGTCCTGGTAGATGTTTTCCCACTTGCTATCCATTCAGTTTCCAGCATTTTTGTTTCCAAGGGTGCCACTCCAACTGCTGGCATTACACATGGCTTACGCAGGCCTGAAAATGATTTATGGAATGAGTATTTACTTTTTCCCACCAGTGAAAGATGTCCTCAGGGGTCTGATCAGAACGATCCCCTCATGCTGGGGAATTTGCTGACTGAACAGTGACCTGAAACACGTGGAATCACCTACAAAGCTCAAGCTACACGTGGATGTTGTTCCCCCCATTTCCTGCTCCTGCATCAACCCCATCGGACTGGGAAGAAGACGGCCGCGAGTTCCTGGAGCGAGGCTGGCCGTTCAGTCCCAGGGGCGTTCCCAGCCGATGGCTCATTTGAGAGGCCGTGTCGTCCGACTCCCAGCGCTCCAGCTCCTCTCGCACCAGCTGCTCCATTTGCTCCCTGTGGATTTCACTGTTCCGGCCCAGTCTTTCATCCTAAACACATTAAAAGACACAAGCTGGAAGTGCAGCTTCCAAACTGAAGTCTAGGCAAATCCCTATACAACCACAAGAAATTCTTATACCACTTGAGTACTTCCATAGGCTAATGGGGATACAGCTCCCACAGCAAACTGTTTTATTTCCAGGGATGAAATTAAATGCCCAGGTTGCCACCTAGGAAAGCATAACTTGTATTCCACCTGACAGATTTTAGGATCTACAGAAATAACACATTTCTCCCACTGGCTGTTTCCAAAGGGCCCTCAAGGAAAGAGAGAGTGAAAGGGGAAGCAGCAGAAGTCAGGTAACCCTTGTGACAGAAGTGACCTCCCTCAAATGCCACACACAGTCCCAGAAGCAACAAAGGAGAATAAGAGCAGAGTGGGCTGGATCCCATAGACTCTTAACAGACTAGTCCACAAAAAGTATTGTATTAATCCCAACAGACACCAAGGGATGGAGGAGCTGCTTCAGCAACTACTGAACACCACTGCTGCCCAGATCACAGGTTTAAATGGTGACACAGGGCTGCTGTAAGACATGTTGTCATATCTGAATCTTGAATCATGTTCCCAAAATTTCACATTTTAAATTTCATGTTTTCCTAACACCTAACTGAAATCACTCACCTACTGCCAAAGCAAACACCTCCTCTTTACCACCACTCCTTCAATCCTGCCAAGCCAGGCAGTAGGAAGAACTGCCAACAGAAAGGAAGACATTCAGGTTGTGACCAGATCACAGAGAGTGAGTTTCTTACCTCTGTCACTCCATCTAACAGCCTTCCCAACACATCTCTCCTTTTCAGCTTGGCCCTCTCCATGGCTTCCAGCTTCACGATAACAGCATCGATCTTGGAGACGATACTGCCAATGGAATGCTCCATGCGATCCACCCGCCTCATGAGTCTGGGGGCAACAAGTGGGAGCTTCAGTGACTCAGACATTGCCCAGTCAGCACCGTTCTAGCATGTCAACACCAGAGCAGACAAGGATGAGACATCACTGTTACCCAAGCATGCCTCTGACTTCCCACAAACCTACCATCCAGGAGAGATAAGGTATACCAGAGCAAGAAAGTAAAACAGGGGCAAAGCACATGGGGGAAAAATGTACATCTTGCACTCTGCTTTCACTGCTCTTAGGGCATCATCATGAAAATTTGTTAGTTCCAGTTATATAATTCTTTATTCAGCCAGTGTTGCTGTAATTAATTAATATGGAGATCTATTGCTTCGGACAAAATACACACTCATGACTAACTTAAATCTTATTAGAAACAACCATTAAAGCTCTCACTGAACTTAAAATAAACTCAAGGGTTTACTACTTAAAAAACCACAAAAGTATTTTCTGGCATTATTGTAACATGACCCTTTTCTCTGACTTTTCAGTGACAAGGTTTTAAGGACAGGGGTTTTTTTGCTGTTTTTTTTTGTTTATTCTGATTTTCTATATTCTAACCATCTCCCATGAGGCTCTCTAAGGCACTTCCAGTTCAGATATTATTTGAAAGCTACTAAAAGGAGTGACTTATGCACAACAAAATCCTAACACTTGCTTTTATAAATAATTTGATTAATATCAAGGAGAGAATACCATATAACCCAAAGAAGAAAATGCACAATAAAAAAAACAAAAACAAAAACAAAACCCAACATGCAGATTTGTCCCCCTCAGAAGGATAAACTTACACTTGGAACTCTTCATAGGAAACCCCACTAGAGCTGCTGCCCCTCCTTCTGGAGCTGTGTCCACTGTCTTCATCCTCATCCTCCTCAGAGTCATCCAAGCTCCGGGGGAAGCTGCGGCTGCTCAGAGGACGTGGTAGAGAGCTCCTATCCAGGTCCAGATCCTCCTTTGTGATAACACAAGCCAGAGAGAGAGAGAGAGAGAGATGTAAAAAACCTTCACCTGTACATGGGGGATGGTGGTGTCAAGGTCAAAGAGCTCCTGTCCTCTATCAGTTCCCCTGTGCCTTTTTACAGTTCTGCTCAGACAGCCAGGAGTGACAGCAAAGTGAAAGGAGACAAGAGGATTTTTCTGAGGCAGGAAACCAGCACAGGGACTGGCACACAGACTGGCAGACAATGCTGGCAGCATCCCACTCCTAATGCTGAGCTCACCCTCTCTTTCTCCAGGTCATCTCTCATCTGCTGATGTTCATGCTCTGTCAATTCCTGGTCCCCATCCTGATCATATTTGGTAAATATTGCTTCAATCTCTGCATCCGTGTGCCCCTTCCTGAAAAGGCAGTAAAAGCAGTTCCCTCACTTTCCATTTTTCAGATGCTGAAAGAACTCTGTGTATCAGAAAACATTTCACTTCAAATAGACTTTCTTCCTCAAGACAAAGACATCCCAGTGCTGCCTGTAGATTCACAACACTGATAAAAACCCCTCAGTCCTTACCCTTCATTAGTTAAAGCATCAATCTTCCTGACATTGAACATTTCTCCTTCACAACTCCCTTCTGTATCTCCTTGATTTGTACCCTTGCCTTGGACTCCCGACTGTCCACAAACTCCTGCAGTAGTCTGACAGAAACATTACCATTTCCTCAAAGGTTTGAGGAAATGGTAATGTTTCTGTCATTTCTGAGGAGAAATGGTAATGTTTCTGAGGAAATGGTAATGTTTCTGTCATTTCTGAGGAGATTTCTGAGGAGAAATCTCTTCCTCAGAGATTTCTGTGTTTTTCTCCCCAAAACACAGAAATTCAAGGAGGTTGGGCCCCAGAGCCCCCAAAACCTTTCTCCGGTACACGATGCCAACACCAGCCATAATGCAGAGAAAAACACTCTGGTGTATGTCTTTATCCACATTAGTGTGCTTCTGCTAGAGGAAAATTACATCAAAAAGTTTAAAACGAAACATCACAAGTCCCTGGGTATACTATTCAAGATAAGAAGTAACACCTCCCTTACCCTTTGAGATCTTGCCGGAGTTCATCAAAATTGAGTTTTCCTCCACCTTGTCTCAGACTTTCTGAAATGTCATCAACAGTAGTTTTCTTCAATTTAAGTTTGATCATGGCTTTGTTGTAGCCCTAAAAGAGAAAGTAAAATTCTGTTGTTTCTCATGAAACAAGATTTCTAATAAGTTTATTGATTACAGAAATCAGCTACTATATAATTTCATTCAGTGTGTTCAGTGTGATCATTCAAGGCAAAGTCTTAGATGACTGAAATACATTGTGATGGGAAGGTTTCACTCATTTAATTTATACTCAGCTCAGAATTACTTATTTTAACCGAGATGTGTATTCTTCCCAGCTGCTGCCAGCTTTACTTTGTACAGTTTATATAGTATTTTATGAAATAAGTTCAGATGTGACGAATAAGATGTCAAACAAACAAAGCATTACATTTACCTTCCTGATAAGGTCAGACAATTCCATTTCTGCCTTCTGTTGTGCCATATCTGATTTGACTTCAGAGTAGGTATCATTGATAATGGCCAAAAACATGTTCTGTTCATAAGAGAAAACAAAAATGTTGAAATTTCAAATTTCAACAGGACTGAGCCCTACTATTCCTATGACCTTGTTGTGCAGACCTTAACATGGATTTTGTTTCAAAAGGCCAGAAGAAAATAGTGATCTGTTTAAAATGAAACTAACATCCAGAGCTTGATATTGAAATATGATGTTCTGCAATATAACAAATTTTAATCAACATCACTGGCTATTAACATAACTGGAGAATTACTTTCCAGACAGTTCATAGCTACACACAGCAGTGGCAGTAAACCCTGCAAAGCAAAACTTACACAGGTAACAGCTGTGAATTAATCCAGGCAAAACAGTTGGCAACAAAAATGCCTGAGGAATCAAATTAACTACTCATCCTGTAATAATCAGCACAAAACAAAGGTTCTTATCTAGTTACAGCTCTGCTTGCATTTCAAACTAAAGATAAAATCAAAAAGCTTAAAATCAGGCATTTGGCATTTATGGCACCAACTCTGGAAATAGCTCTTTCTTGTACAGAGAAAGGGGAAAATATTGGTCTCACTAAATCTGAGCCAAGCATGTAACTTAATCAAACCATGCTGTCATTGCTGAAAGGCTCCTGCTAGACATGGAGTAAACATGACTGAATTACAAATTGCACATTCAAGAAGAGTTACTCAATTTACTGGCATGTTCAATGTAGAAAAGCAACGTTATCCTCTGTTTCCTCATGGACTTAAAAACATGCTTTGTTACAATCTTTCAGTGCCGTATCTTTATGCATTCATGCCCAAAACCAGAGAAGTAAGAGGTAACTGGACAATTCACTGTTGTGCTATTTTCTGCTGCTACTTTCTCCAGTTTTAAGAGTTGGTGCTTTCTGCCCATCTTCCCTAACTGAATTTTCAGGTCTCAGACTGGTCTCAAGGGACTTGCATCAACATGTCATTTCAGACAAAATGATATTAAAAAACACACAAATTATAGTGAGTATTTTGGATAACCTGCTCTGACTTCACCTTTCAGTGCTTTTCTGTTGCCCCTTAGAAAAAAGAGATTTCTTTCCCTTGCTGGACACTAGACTGTTCTCTGGGACACTTTAGGTGCTACAAAGCAAATAGGAAACCTGCTTTATGTGAACCTTTGGCACATAGCGACACATTTGTTATTTTCCCACTGAATCCTGGTCCATCTCACCAAACACTTAAATTCCTCACGAAAGATTTAAAATTCTCTGCATCCTTACCAGTGAACATCCAAGATGAAGTATTTTCCCACAAATAAAATCTGAATACCACTCCTCCTCATCTCAAATACTAACAAAAAGCTGCACTAAGTATGAAGGTCACTAAATAACACTAAAAATTATGACGATACAGGACTGCTGCAGAACCATGCTCTTGCAGCAGGCAAAGCTGTGTGTGGCATGCAAGAACAAAGCTGTTGTAAACCCAGCCAGCCACACATTAGAGCACTTTATGAATCAAGAGACTGCATGGAACAGTACAGCTACTTTTCACCAAAAGAGACAGCCCTGCTGTATCTGACAACCAGGCACTATTCAGATTTTAGAACTAAAATTAATAATAATAATAATGATAAATTTAAAATGTGGATCACTACATGAGAATGACAAAGAATATACTATGCAAAT
>NW_005054304.1:671414-684947 GCF_000277835.1 Geospiza fortis | reverse complement strand
CAGGCCCCTTCATGGGCCATACACTCATCACCATCAGAAAAAGCCCCAAAAGTAGCAGGAGGAATCAAAGGACAAGTGATGCAAAAACAGCCACTGACATACCCCATATAAACAAAGTGTACATACCAAAAGAATGAAGAACATAAAGAACACAAATGTAGTGAAATAAACAGGTCCCAAAATTCGATTAGCTTCTTCAACCTCTGTGAAGTTGAAGTCTCCCAAAATGATGCGGAATTGAGTAAATCTTAAAAACAAAACACATCCAGGAGTTGAAGAAAATATTACTGGAGTTGTGCGAGGATTCTCAAACTATTTTATTCTAGCAGTGTGACTGATAGGCTGCAGAGAGATCTGCACTCTTGCAACACTTTATCAGGGTCTGCAAAAACAATTCATCAAGCACATCTTATAGGCATAACCCAACTCACAGCCAGGTGCCACACACAGAACAAAACCATGGGGGTTATTTCTCCTTTTTGTCACAACAGGAAGCAGAGCAATTACTACTGTGAAGCTCTTAGACCCGTTCCCATCTTCCTCACACACATACAACCCCAACCCTCTCCCTCTAAGCTGGAAGAAGCTTGGCAATTTATGCCACCATCAGCATATCTCCAGTTCCTTCACTTCTCTGCAAGAAATTCCTTGCAACACTGCCCCAGTGTAAGGGAGTAGGGGAAATCAGTGACTGAACAACCTATTAATTTCCTCAGTTACAATCAGGTTGTGTTGCACCAAATCAATCAAGGAAAAATTGATTAGCAATCTTATATTAAGTCCTCTCTCTCTCCTGGATTCCAGATACTTATAAATTTTGTGGTTGTCTAAGATGGACTCTGAGTCAAGCAACTATGAACACTATCAGGAACACAACCTTATCATGCATCCAATATTTCAATAAGCTTTTAACCACTGAACATGGAGTCATTGCTTTGTCTAGGAATGTAACCAACCCCTGTAAAAATCATATAACACCAACCCAGCCCTGCCATTTTTAGTTTATTGCTCTGACAGCAATAACACAGAGATAAAAATGTTATAAAATGTGTTTGCTACCAGGTTATTTCAACAGCAGTGTGCCTGCAGCTTATCTGCTTAGATGGACATCACAGGATCTGCCTCTGATAAAGTAACTGATTCACCAATGCACCAAAATCTTCTTTCCATTTTTTATACCTGTACTTACATGCAATCTTGGAAAGTGCTGAAGTCATCAATTTGAGTGCCAAAGACAAGATAGGCCAACTGAGCATATGCTAAGAAAATAATAAAAAACATAATGGCAAAGCCAATTATATCCTTGACACAGCGAGACATTGTGGTGGATAACTGACTCATCGTTCTGTTGAAGTTAACAAATTTGAAAAGCTGTTAAAAGGAAAAAAAACAAAGAAAAAAGCTGAAAAGAGAAGGAAGACAATTTCTTAACATAATTGCTCTCTACTCTTTCACATGATATGTCTTGAACATGGCTAGAGACAAAGCAGTACCCAGTAAGAATTACTGACTTATCAATTGAGGAATAATAAAAACATTTCTTAACATGTCTGCTGACAAAACACAAGGACTGACTACTTTTTCTAGACCTAAGCAAGAGCTGACTACACCTGTGGCAAATTACAACTTAGATTTTCATCTGCAAGAAGTTATCACTGTTCTGACTTTCTCACATGATTGACTTTGAAAGAAACATGAGTTAGCCTCAAATAATGTGTCTCGTGAAACTCAGAATACTGCTTACATTCTAACGGTAGAATAAAGATGTGTGTCTTGAATTACCTTAATCCAGACAAAAAACACAGTGACTGCAGCAATGTTGTTGAACTGCATTTGCCAATATGCTAAAGGTTCAAAATTGGGGAATGAGTTCTGATCTTCCAGCAGCTTCTTCAGGAGCATATCGACAGCTGATGTCCTATAGATGCTAATTCCTATAGCTACCACAGACAGCTGAGGACAAAAGAAACACATAAATTTACAAAAATCAATTAGGGTTTTAAAACAACTTGTTTGAGACATTTATGTCAGATAAAGTTAAGATATGTGGAAATTCATGCATTTCAAAATAAAACCATTATAGTCCTGGACTACAGACAAATAGTCTGGGAGTAAGAAGATTTAAAAGTCATTTCCTTGCCACTGTTTGTGAAGAACAAGATGACAGTGGCACCTAGCAGGATTACAGAAGTGATGTTGTCACAGAGAAGAAAATGTAAGGGAGCAAATATGACAATTCAAACAGACAAAGGTGAAAAAGAACACAGAACAGAAAGACAGCCGTAGCCAAAAAGGTACTACAGTTTCTCCAGAGCACAGACTGAGCAGTATTGCCCAGAACAAGCAACAGCAGAGAAGCTGCAGTTTTACCACAGAGGTTTCTTGCTTTCACTTCTGCAAATGTGCTGTTCATTACTGTAAGTGAACATTTCACCACATATAGAGAGTCATAAGTACGTAATCCTACATTTAAACAATGCCCCTCAGGCAACGCATAAACATAGAATTCTGACCTCTTGTGTGCACTGAATTTTACACTCACACTTGAATACTCTTCACTGACTGTGACAGCAAAGCATTTTTTCCCTGCCCAACCTTTAAGTGTAAAAAACAGCACACAGTTCATGTAAACATCCTCCTAAGCAGCCCTTCGTTTACAAAGCACTGTGATGCAAGTAATATTTCCCTAGATTACAAATACTGGCTTCAAGACTTGAAACCTTTGATTAATCCAAGCCTGAAGATACAAAACAAGTATGGGACTGGAACTGTTTCAGCATTTCTGGCTTTGTATACTTTTGGTAAGCACAGCTTGATCTGAGTCCAGAGAGAATTATATTATGCAGCTTTATATCCAAAGCTCATATTTTCTGGCACACTAAGATTACTAATGTGCAAGACTGTCCACTTAACCTAGACAGCTGCTAGCACTCTACAATTCTGAGGCACTTCTTCAAACTTGGTATTAGCTGGTGAGTATTTAATACCAAGATAAATCTCCTTGTGGTTCTTTGCAAACATTCAAATCCAAGTCCCATTCCTTGAAATGTAAATCACTTATTTAAAGCAGATGATTTTCTTATTTGAAAGCCAGTGCAATAGTCTGTACCAGATATGTAGAAGGGAGGGCAAGTTTGTCACCTTCAGTGGAAGTCTGTATAAACAAAAACTGAAAATGCACGATGGACAAATACTCTAACTTTGCACCAGGCTGAAAGCACTGAAGACAGAACAACCAACTTTGTGAAACATACCAACATTGCAACACAGACTAAAATTGTCATATTCAGACTGAATAGCCTAATAGTCTGGAATTATCCCTCCTAATGATGGTCCTGTACTTTAAAACCACAACAGGAACACTGTTGTGTTTTTATGTCTCAATTCATGTCTCCCACAAAGTGCACTTTAGAAAGCAATTTTAGCCTGATTATAAAGGTTACTTACCACAATGATAAGGATATCAAGGCAATTCCAAACACTTCTGAAGTAGTGCAGTCTATGAATGCGAATTTCTAAGACTTCTTCCACCATATAATACAGAACAAAAAGACAGAAGGACATTTCACAGGCTGCCAGGAAAAAATCAAAAGTGGAGATGTAATGAATCAGCCTCACAGGCTGAAAGTGCCAAGATGTAAGCAGGCCTCCAGTGGCTGGAAACTCTATTAGCAACCTGCATTTAAAAAAAGGCAAAGAAAAGAATTTAATTTTAAAAGAACTAATGGAAAGCACTACTAAAAGACACTTGGGTTTATTTGTATAATTATCTAAATAATAGAAACAAACCCACATATTATTCCAATTTTTCACACTACACAAAAGTTGTAAACGTGACCACACTCAATTTTGACTAAAACTCAAAGCCTTTCTGGAACATGAAGAAACAGAGACTGAAAGCTTTGTTTTCATCTCTGCCTGTCTCATTCTGCCTAAACCAAAGGCTGATGCTCTATACCCATGGATTTACTTGAATATGCCAACTCTCTAGAAAGCTCTCCTGCAAACTGCACCCAAGGCATTGTGGCATCAGGAAAGCCAGGACAGACTCCATGAGGAGTCTCACTTCTTTGACAGGGAGGTATGGCACTTCAGTTGTCTGTCTCTTTTACACAAAACATACACTCACCTATGTGGGATGCACATTCTCTGAACCTGAGAGAAGCAGTGAGAGAAGCAGAGAAAAGAATGATCACAACAATTCTTATCTCATTTGCTGCTCCTGTGTTGTGCCAAAGTAGAAAGCAATACGGAGATTGTTTACCCAAAGTGATGGGGTTTTGTTTCCTTGGCCTGTCAGGGCCAAGTGCACGTGCAGACTGTCGGTCAGCAGACAGTCACAAGATTCTGTGCAGTTGAGTGCTTGTGCAGATTCAGTTTAGATGTAATGTAATATAGTGTAATATAACATAGAATGATATAGTATAATAAATTAATTAATTAATCTTCTGATATCCATGGAGGAGTCCTCATCATTTCTCCCAGACATCAGGCAAAAATATCACCGATACACCTATGTCCCCAAACCAAAGCCATCACAAGAAAACCCCAGGTCTGCAACCCACATGGTGCAACTGAACACTGTCGTGGTTCTGTTCATACCTGATCACGCAGAACAGGTTGATGTTTGCATTGTACACAGAGAAATCAATGAAGGCTGCTCTGGTCCCTCTGTCCAGCCACAGGTTCTCCTTCAGACTTGCAATCTGCAGAGCTGTTACTTCTCTGGTCCTCGAGAGGTCTTGGTAATAACCAGCCCCGCTGTATGTGGCAATCAAGCCCCAGTGGCTGCTGCCATTCAAATCCTTCTCATTGGTGTATGTCCAGCTAGTTCAGAAGTGAAAGAAAGCACATTGGTCTTTCCACTTTCAACTTACAATTAATAAAACAGACACCAACAAAACCTGACCAAAAAACATGCATTAGCTATTAAATATACTTTAATTCAGAGGGTCCTTGCAACAAAGTTTTGATGTAACCTCTGAGAAAGAAGTTACAAAGTTCCTTTGACTAACACTGTAAAATTAAGATAGAAAAATGGGTGACAAGTATATAAAAATGAGTATGTATCTACAGGAATGCTACGTACGCAGTTCCATTCCGGAGTCCAAAAGGAGCAGTATCTTCATTAGCTACAGAATAGACATCATAGCAGTCTTTGATTTCCTCCTTTAAATCTTCAGGTATGGAGCAGGAACCATTTCTGACTTTCAGCTGCCGAATGCGAGGCACTCCTAGGAGCAGGTTCTCATAATAAATGAAGCTTTTGTTTTCTGCCACGGTTTTGTTGTTGTACCACATTTCCCAGTAAAGACCATCCAGCAAAGGGCCTTCTGTGAACTGGGGAGGATGACAGAACTTCAGTTTGCATGCTGCCAGCCCTGTTTTTGTAGATCTTCATTCCACAGAAGTGTTAGAATTGCAGTTAATAATTTCCCTGACATAAGACTTTACTATTACCTGCCCTCCAAAGACATCCCACAAACTTGCCCTACCCTGCCCCACCAACATCATTTCAGCTCTAAATTTTCACATATTAAAGGTCTACTTTGTTCCATAGCTTTGACATTGTGCACATAGATTTTCATGCACGAGCCTGACCACGCTAGGAAATAAGATTCTAAAGGTTAAATTTAAGGTTCATGACAGTACCAGTGAACCACAGCTACAGAGATATAAAAACTTGGGTTTAGATTACCTTCCAGAAGTCATCCATTGTGGACAAAGTTTTGAAATCAGTTTTCTCCGTTTTTGACACAGGTGTTTCCAGGAAGAGCTGTGACATAACCCTTGTATAATAGTACATACTGGAACTCACTGTCCCGTAAGTCACTGCAGAAGGTTTGGTAAAGAGTGACAGATAAAGGAATGAAAGAAAGAGGAAAAAACCAAAAAAACCCAAAAAAACAAAAAAAAACCAAACCAAACCAACCAAACAAACAAAAAAACAAACAAAAAAAACAAAAGAAAGAAAGAAAGAAAGAAAGAAAGAAAGAAAGAAAGAAAGAAAGAAAGAAAGAAAGAAAGAAAGAAAGAAAGAAAGAAAGAAAGAAAGAAAGAAAGAAAGGAAGGAAGGAAGGAAGAAAGGAAGAAACAAAAAAAACCAAAACCAAACCTTTATTAGTTTTGAATACATCAGGTTGAATTTGTACAGATTTTGTAGCGGAACTATTAAGCTCCAAAACAAAATCCACACCAAGCAGCATTTATCTGTCAACTGTGATTAAAATACAAAAAGCAGTGAAGGTAGACTGATCAATCAATTTATAATACTCTCTTCTCCTTTCCACATCTCATTCTATTATTAATGCTTCTACCAAAGTAAACCTCAAGGAAAAAAAAGGCACAATTCAGCAGCCTGAAGAGAGGCTGGTAGGGCCTTTTTAGGTGGCTTGTGCTATCCAAGACATGCACGGAGAACTGGCACAGATGGCACAAAGACCTCAGGACAACTATGCTCTGCTTGAGCAGATAATGACAGTCAACCAGGATACTGCAGGGCACTGGGAATGACATGGATTAAGCAATGAACGTCCAGTACAGATGTGCAGGGCCTTTAAGAGAAACTCCCCACAGAAAATAAATGACTGTATTACTCCTTTTCCTCACACAGGGTCAAAGGTATGGCTGAGGGCCACAGAGCATAAATTATAAAATGTACAAAACTAAGATGGGTTGAGGAAATAGTCTTTGGCATGGGTGTTTATGGGGAATAAAACAGAGTACAATGGAACTGATAAAGGAGCCTGATATCCTAGGCCTGATCAAGCAGAAACCTTCGGAGAGACAAACACAGATAAATTCTCCCTGGGCAAGAAGTGAGCAAGAGACATGTTGTGAAACTTTTGTGATAAGATAATGTTACCAGGTGATGTGATGTCATGAAGAATGTGTAACCAATGGGAAATTATTACCAAAAATAGAACCTTAATGATGTGCCATACCAGTAAAACCATATATAAATGCCTCATATTCTCAATAAAACTGGCTTCTGATCCAAGCTCAGATGCCCCTGTCTCTCCACTGCTGACAAGTATTGTTACCACCTGTAAATACCTGAACCACTCTGTGGCTAAAACTCAGAGGAATCTGAAAGATTAGGCCTACAGTGAACAATCACTGTTAGTTTTGGTAATTGCATAAAATTTATAAATTTTTTGTTTCCCTTAACAACCAGAGAGCAAAACTATTTTTAATAGAGTTCTGCTGTGCACATGGAATATATCACATGACTGTCAATACCTGGATTCTCTCTAAACATTACTCTCCAAACAAGAGAATAAGAAATGCTCACAGCATTTAGCCTGCACTGGGAAGCACTCTCCTAGGGCATGCCAAGCCACAGACCAGACTGACCTCCAGTTATTGTTTATGTGAAAAATAAAAAGGATACTTAAAAAATAGTAATAAGTTAGCAATATCTCCAGATATTTAACACACTACACTTTTCCTTTATTCTGTTAGCAAAAATCTCTTTCTGTAGCAAAACAATCAGTTAACAGCCTGTTAAGAGTCAAACTTCTCCCGCTGAAACAAATTTCACTTTAAAGCAGACCCCTCACTGCAACACTTCTCCTGGTGCTACAGTGTGCCAGCCACAAGCACCCTTGCACTGCTTTGTTCATAAACCTGCTCTAAGCATTCTTAAATTACTCAGGAAGGAAAAAAACGTGATATTTAATATATAAACATGCCTGCAGTACAACATCAAAACAGTTGTGTCAATAGTATAAAATTTGGGCTTTTTAGTAATTCTGTTACGTTCAAGCAGAGCAGACTTGCTCTCAGACATAGTCTACCAGTGTAGTTTTGCCTTTGCTTTTCCACTCTGAGATTCCCTCTCACAAAAATTTAAAACATCACTTTGTTGTATTAAAACTGATCATAAATGGCAACTCAAGAGCCACCACCAGCATTTCAGCCATTTAGGGCAGAACTGTTCACACTAAAAACTGGAGACTTGAAACATACTGGCTTTCTAAAGATACACTAACTTAATGCGCACATTTTGTTGGTTTTCTCCCTAGCAAACAAATAAAACAGATATTTTGTAACTCCACAAGAAGTTCTTTCTTGCATTGCAAATTTAATGTTACTATGTTCTCTGTTCTTTAGTGTTATGATACTCCATGTGGTATGAAGACAACAAATGGCACAAACCACAGAAGCCTCCAGCTGTGATCTGTATATAACCTTGCTGATGAACTCCAAATGTGGTGATTCAATTATTTGTCCTGGATGGCTAACTCCTCCTCTTCATTTACCATTTCTTCTCAGTGATTTCAAAAAGTGTAGCAGAAGTATTACACTGCAATGCAGTACTACAATAAAAAAATGCTCTCTAAAAACAAAGAATAAGTCTATTATCATCCTGCCTGAAGATTCTAAGTTTGTTAAGATGCAGAAGGTTGTAGTATTTTCAGTCTCAAGCAACAGCCCATGTGCAGAAAAAAGAGAAATATTTGATTCCAAGTATTTGCCTGCCTGTCTCTTAATTCTCCCACATCAAACAACCTCCATTCTGGAATCACAACAAGCAGGTAGTACAGAACTGGATGCACTGGTGCTGAATAGTACTTACAGACACACAGGACCACGAGGAAAACAATGTACGTGATCAGCTCCCGTAAAATACTTTTCAAGTACTGCTCTCTGCTGGTGTTGCTCTCTTCCATGAGTCTTGTCCCCCACAGGCCTTAAAAGGAAAAAGATATATATAATGATGTGCACAGATGTCTGGTACAGATACACAAGTGACAGTAAGTAGTGTTGAAAGCTTAACCTTTGTCATTGCTGCAAGATCTTCTATGGATTTTAAGTTTAAGAAAGAGGAGCTTTGTTTGCAGACAGAATGGGGCCTGAGGCAGTATCAACTATCAATGAGATACCACAATAATTTAGGAACAGTTCAGCAGAACTCTAAGAGAATCTGGGGAAGATTTGCAGAAATACAGTTGCTTAGAACCACATGGTATAAAAACAGATACAAGCATACAGTGACATGCACAGACAGCCATCCCTCAAGAAATGGAAATGCAGTGCTTTGGTATGTTATCTTTTCAACATGCAAATCATTGTTCAATGAATGACAATGCACATTCATTATTGAGCCTTTAGAAGCAGTCGTAATTTTCTACATGAAAGGAAGATACTTGAGTCAAATTAATTTTTAAAACTCTGTATGATAATCTTCCTCTCTCAGACAGGCAAGAGACACAGCAGGGATGTTGGTGAGCATTTCTGCATGGTTTCTTTCCCTGCACAACAAAGAGTTATCAATTAAACATCAGTAGCAGCCTAAATGGGCAACTGCTGTACAGTCTAGCTGTCAGCCTGAGCAACTGCATTAGCTGAACTGTTTCTGCCTGGTCCTCATTTCATATAATGGCATTCCCAAAAAGACAGGGAGAGAAGCTATTGAACTTTGGTGATCTCTTCCAAGTGGGTAACAAAAAAGCAAAAGGATCTTTTAAATAGAGTCTTTTAAAAGGAACAACCACCTGGAAACAAAATGCAGTTAGCAATCACCATCATTATTTCCTACGCCTAGTACAGAATAGAAAAAAAGCTGGGAACGGCTGCTGCTGCTCAGACTGTTCCCTTCATGGAGCTTCTCCTCATTTAAACCTAAAGCAAGGCAATTTGACCTCAGTTTCTGATCAGTGAAAAAGCATTTAAAACTAAAAATTCACTCCTACAGAACTGCAGTAAACTTCCATCCTTTTCAGGTGTTTTAAACAGCTAACCTTTCAAAACATCCTTTACCTTCTCAGTAGATGGAAATGTAGTAACCTCAAGCTCCCTAGGAAAAATCCTGGGTCCATCAAACATACTACAGTAATTTGAAATGGAACAGTAACAAGGGATAGCCAAAATGCATTATAAACCTGACAATGAAGCATGAGCTCAGTCAGTCTGCAACCACTGCTGTAAGGCTAAGACAATGGGCTAAGCTGCCTGCTGCAGACCTTTGTTTGCTAACAGAGATGGGAATAAGGAAGCTCTTACCTCTACCTGCATAAATGAGAAAAAAAAAGTCTTAGATGTCTCTTGAAGCCTTTCACCTACCACATTTTTAAGTTGTGACATAAATCCAGAAACCTCTCTTGCATGGGCACAGCAAGCACTAACAGTTTCAGCATTAATCTCTGTTCACATGGTTTAATTGGTAACTTAGGACCTTCCCTAGTGTCAGCGCCCAAATAGGAGAGCTTTTCCAAAGCTGTTCTTTAAGGCCAAGTTTGAAAATGTGCAGATAAAGACTGCAACTTTACTACACTGAATGCCAAATCCTCCCCATTAGGTCATTCTTGAAGACAAAAACACAAATCCAAGAACATTTACTGAGTCAGTAATAATAATAACTCAATAAATTCAGTCTCTAGCACAGCACTAAGTTGCACTAGCAACTTTCATAATAAAGGCAGGAAGACATTATGGAAGAGAGGAAGAAAAGGCTGGAAAAGCCAGTGAGCTAAGCTGCCGAGAAAGCCAAGTCCCGGCTGTCAGCAATTACTCACCAATAAGATATGTGGTGAGCAGAAGCAGAAAGTTTCCAAACTCAAATTCAGTCATATTAGACTATCATTAGAAGTCAAGTCAGCAAAGAAAAAATCCAACTAAACAGCACCAGGGATCACACAACGATTTTTGTGCTAAATGACCTAGCTTGGAGCCTTCATTAGCTGCAACATTTTTACAATATAAATATATTATTCCCTTTTTCCCTTGTTAGAATATTGATTTAGATGTCTCAAACATGGCAGAGGTAAGTAGTGCTGGATTTGACATCTGCTGCAATCAACAAAACTCTTTTGTTTTCTTATATACATTTGCTATTCATCAACTTTTTGACATGATCTGTGTATTTTTGTCAATTAAATCTGCAACTAGCAGTTGCTCATACTCATTCTGCATGTAGCAGTCTTCATGAAAGTGTCAATTAATGAGTGACTGGGACGGGTATTTTGTATCTTTATATAACAATAACTAAGAAAACCTTCCAAGAAATGCCCAACACACATCAGTGATGACAGACATGAGAACATGGCAGCACTGGGTGACCAAGTACAGCTCTACAAGTCAGGATTACCTTTCCAGGCTGCTCTGGAAATACACCTTGTTTTTACCCATCAAAACTTCTGGTAACTTCCTCCTTAACAGAGCAGAATAATCAGTCCCTCTTGTCTCAGCATCAGGGATATTTGCTGAAGAGATCTGTAAAACTAGAGGAACTAAAGGCACTTCACAAACATTCATGTTAGAATCTAAACAGAATCCACATAAAGAAGAACCTCAACTACTGATAGTCAGTTCTATTCACTTAGTAACTCCTGTTACAGCAATTACCAAAATTCCAATACTTTAAATCCTCTCTGCATTTTTCTTTCAGAACTCATGGCAAGTAAAGTGAAATCTGTCATTGAACATCCTTCAATACTAAGAGGCATCTTTTTTGCCATGGTGACACTATCACTTGTGATATCCAAAGGATTATTCCCTCTTGTTGAATTCTGTCTAGTGAGATGCAATTCTATTAAATAAATCTATGCCAGCTTTCCTGTAGTCCTTGAAATAAAACTGAAAGCACCATTTCCAGTCTTCAAAGATACTCATGGATATCCATGGAATATCTAAAGAACCGTGGAGTATTCTTTCCCATAGTAAACCCGCAGTTATCCTTCAAGTGCCCAATAATAATGTCAGGCTTGCAATCAGCCCCTTTAAACTGTGCAGCACAGGGATCACATTCTTCAGATAAGGTGTTACCTATTCCACAGAAATACAGCACCCTGCAGCACCTCCACAATACCAAAGTCTCACCCAGACACTTACTGTGCCCAGGAATTTATGGCAACATTCTCATCAAAGAGCCAGAAAAGGATCTGTTGACTACAGTAACTTTAGCTACATGTGCCTATAGAAGGAGGTCAGGAATCAACAGAAACTGTTTTCAGTACTACTGCACAAATCACAACAGCGATGGAACAGGAGCAACACCTGCCAGGTCACCACCAAGTCACTCACATTCGCCTCAGGTACAAACATTGCTGTTTTTCACCACAGTTGAAAACATGCACAGGAGGCTCCTTCTTGGCAACAACTAAGATGAAGGGAGCATCTGAAGTATAAAAACTTTGTAAAACTTCTTATAAAAGGACTTAACTTTCTCCATGTGAAGCAGCTCTTTTCCTAGGCAATTACACATCTCAGCAATGGACTAAAACAAACACTCTACTGGAGACTCCAAACAGCACAGTGCCAATTCATGCACAACACAATTATTACTGGTGGTTTTCCCTGGTTATTCTGGTTTCTTGTTATGAAGTGACTTGGGTCATTGAACATGGTCCCAATAAAATCTGCTAAAAAGAAAACCTGCTCTATTCCATAATCTCTGCAAGTCTGACTTGCATACCACTAAGATATTGCAATGTTCTAGAGGGATTTCTTCTGGTGCAATACAGCCACAGCTAGAGAAATCATTACAGCAAACAATCTTTGAATGCACATGAAAATCAGAGAAGGTACAAATCCTTCCTTAAAGTCAAGCTTGTTTTCATAGTTCCACTGATGCCGTGGCAGCCAGTAACAGCGGTACTATCTACTATCTTCCAAAAATCCACATTTCAGAAGAAGAATCTTTATTTTCTAAATATGCTTTGCTTTTTCTGCAGCTTTGTAACTATAAAGATTTTGCCCGACACTTAAACCAATGCTCTGTTTAAAATCCTTGTACTTTGAAGCTGACATTTTAAGCTTCTCTGTAAAGAAAGGAGTGTTTTCAATGTGTTCTCACAACCTTAAATCCAAAGGACTCCCCATCCAGCATTCTCTCTGCTGCTGTCAAATCAACCCTGTACAAGGCCAGATCAGCAGGGAGTTACTGCAGTAAGCTTTTAACAACGCCTCAAACGCTCACATGATATGTGCTCAGTTTTGCTTCCAACTCTGTCCCTGGTCACCAGCTGCGCGACAGCAGACAGCACTTGACTGTAAAGGGCAGCACCAAGGCACTGCAGAATGCTGCAGAAAAAGTGATTCAAACACCCTCCCAGCAGCCCACTCTAAGTATCCCACCCCATCCTAACCACTTCTATAGAATGGGGTATTGCTGAAAAAGAAGAACAAGCATTCTGCCCCAGCCTTCCAAAGACCTGGTGGTGGGGCAGAAAGCCAAGGTTGGAAAAGACCTCAGGAGATCATCACGTGCAACCTATGACCCAACCTCACCATGTCAATTTGACCATGGCATCGAGTACACATCTAGTCTTTCCTTAAACACCTCCAGAGACAATGACTCCATCACCTCCCTGGGCAGTCCATTCTAACGCCACCTTTTCTGTGAAGAAATTCATCCTAATGTCCAACCTAAACCTCCCCTGTGCAGGAGTGTCTTTCACGGAAAGCAGCCAGGAGTAAGACCTGGGAGGCAGAGAGGTGGGCAAAGCAAGGAGCGAGATGGGGATGCATCTGCGTGTGCTGGGGGCCACAACCGGGACGGGGATCGGGAGACAGATGTGCACGAAGAGA
>NW_005054304.1:666895-670893 GCF_000277835.1 Geospiza fortis | reverse complement strand
GCCCGCGGTACAGAGGGAGATGTAGTCCCCCTGGCTCCCGGCGGGAGCGGCGGCTGGGACCTCCTTCCCGCCGTCCTTCTCCTCCTCCCACGCCTCCCTCCACTCTCCAGGGCAGCCCCGGACCGCCCGTGCGGGAACGGTGCAGGGGCCGGCGCTGGGTGTTCGGAGTCCCGCTCCTCCTCGGCGAAAGTACGAGGAGGCCTCGCGAAGAGGTTGTACAGGTTAAATTTGTGAGGAACAGGCATTTCGCATCATTTTAACAAGAAGTATTAAAGCTCCCCCGGCTCGGTCCAAGCCCCAGTGAATAGTAATGTAGGTACAGGGTTTTGAGGTTTTATTTAATACCATTTACAGCAAAACACCGCTCGGCAGCGCAGAGAGCAGCGTGCCCGAGGGGCGACGCTCGCCCGCCGTGTCCCACCGCCTCCGCCGGCACAGCCCCAGGGGCCGTGCACCGCCCCGAACCCCAAAAGTCACCGCGCGAACTACATTAACAAACAGTTCCCCGAAATGAAGCTACTCCCTGCTTCCCTTAGATAGAGATTGGAAAAGAAGGGAAATATTATTTTTATCTCCTTTTAAAGGGTAACTTCGTTACTTTCGATGCTGTGACGATCTTGAGAATCCTCGGCACTTTCCAGCGTTTGGCTGCTGATATGGTCAGAGAGCTCAGCTGACACGCGGTCCCGGCTCTCCCTGCTTTCCACACTCGGGTGGCTGTCCCCTCTCTCCCTGCTTTCCACACTCGAGAGGTTGTCCCCTCTCATACCAGGCTTGCTACTGTCACTTTCTGCCTCGTGGCTATCGGATTTGGGCCTGCTGTCGTTTTCCAAGCTCCGGTCATGCGGGTCGCTGTCCTGCTCGCTGCTGTCCCGCCCGTGGCTCTGGTCAGACCACACCACGCTGCTGGCGTGCTTCCTCAGGGACCTGCGGGAAGCAGAATCCTCCCGGGAGACAGAGCGCTGGCTGTCTGCATCCGTGTCGCTCTCATCTTCCTCAGTCGCATCATAGATGAGCTGTGTTAGAGAGCAGAATAAGAGCCATTGTCACTCCTGAGGAACTGTTTCATCAAGTACTGCACTAATGCAGCCTGCTTGGACTGCAGGGATGCTCAAAGCCTGCATGATGAACCTCTGCCTGGAAATACTCTGGTGCTTTATGGAGTTACATGAACCTTTCACATGAGAAACTCTCATTTGCTCCTGGCCTCAGATTTCATGTGTGCAAGTAAATTGTGACAGTGCAAACTGCAGTTTTGCACAGCTTGCATCAGCAAGCTGCACTCCTGCCCCAGTGCATTGGCAGTCATGAAGACCCCTGATCTGTGGTATCCAGAGAAAGGAAATGCATTCCTTCACTTATGCCTACTTTCCCCATATCACTTTTCAAAACCAACTCCTATGAAATGCCCTGTCCATTTTCAAGTTCACTCCCCATTTCCAAGAACATGGGCACCACTGGTCAGTGCTATTCACCTTTTTGGCAGCTTTGTGGAGTTTGATAGACTTCAACAGCGCAGCTTTTGCTCTCATCCTGTAGGCCACACTGTCACCTCTGCCAGCATTGTCTCCCCGGGTGAAAGGGAAAGTGGGGAATGGTTCGGTTATTGGAATGTCTGTGGGAAAAATCGTGACAACCTCTTCAGATTCATCCGTGTCATTGGAATCATTGTCATCATCATCATCATCATCATCATCCACGTCTTCATGGCTCTTGCTTGACACATCAGGAAAGTGCTGGAAGACATTTATTACACATCAGGCAAATGAACATGGATGTGAGAGGTGCAGACTGGTACCTGTCCTGTTGGCCCAGGGCATAGGCACTGTTGAGGAGCTATGTGCAGGCACTGCACTGAGTTCACCTCCCCCTGCCCGAAGCTTTGTTTTATTTCGGGAGAGATGTTACTGCAAGAACCACACTTGAGTGAGGAAAATGAGAGCTGCTCCACGCCGGCTGCCCTACAGCACTCAACAGATGTGCTGTCCTTCAAAACACTTACCAATTGTTCTGGGACATCCACACTTTCTTCTGAGGAGTAAAGGGTCTGAAAGCAACACAATGCTCAATGTTAGTACACAAAGGCACATACAGTAGAGCTGATCAGCATGTTGACTATTCTTTAAGCACTTAATCATAACTTGCAAATATTGACATGGAAAAATGCTCTGCTTTCTCTTCCAGTTAGGTGTCTGTACCTGCTGAGATGATGCCAGGTCACTCTGTGGGTCCTGCTGACTCTCCTGAGACTGAGAATTCACATAGTCATTGTGATACTTATGCAAGTGGTGGCCCCTGGAGTCCTTAAAGAGAAAATAAAAAGGAGGGGTTAATCCTCAAAGGAGCAGGCAAAACTGCTGCATCCCAACCTGTTCTTTCAGGCAGATGTGGCATCTGCAGTACCTAGTCTTTCTGTATGGGATGTGTCCTCAGCTGTTCATTGCTGCAGGAAGAGGACTCAGAACAAGCTAGGCGTTCATCCGAGATGAACATGGATAGATAGATAAGATAGAGAGATGTGCCTCTCTCACTGGCAGAGCCTGGGCAAATTCAGATCAGTTTCTCCAGCTTGTTTTTATTGAGTAGAATTTGGAGTTATATCTAACAATCATTGCTTTTTCTAATTCTTAGGCCCTTTCTGGAGGGTGATTTATCTCCCACCTCATGAAGACTCTAAACTAAATGCAGAGGTTGGTTCTCAGACCAAGAATTGATTTTACAAGGTTAACAGCCAGCAATGGGGAATGAATTAAAGAGCTATATAACAAGACTAAATGCAGTTCACTTACATTACTCAAAAAAAAAAAAAATAGGATATTGGATTAAGGTGCTCCTCCAACATCAAATATTGACATCTGATCTGCACTAATGAATATGGGTTGTAGTAATTTTGCCATACTGCAGTCCCTTTCTCTTTTTAATTAACAGCTAGCACATTTTTCATTAAGAAAAAAGATTTCCAGTGCTGGTCTGGAGATAGAACTAATGAAAGTCCACAACCAAGACACATGACACAGGAAAAAGTCTGTGGACATCAGTGGCTCTCTGCTTTAAAACTAGCTCATAACAGCCAGGTAAGGACATGTTCTGCAAGCATCTACAATCATAGAACAAGTACTAGAAAATGTGTTTTGGAGGAAAACAAACAAAACAACAAAAATCAAAAAGTACCTATCAAAGAAAATTAACAGAAAGACAAAATGACCTTACATATTTTTCTTTGGAGCTGGCAGAAATGGCATGCTTCTTGGATTGAATCACCTTGAAGGGAGAAAAGAGAAAAATCATTTAGCAGTGTTTCTTACTGATGTGCAAAGGAAATAATGCAAGTGCTGGGGATAGTGTTTGTGATTTACTCACTGGCCATGCAGCTGTGATGCTGATAAGACATAAACACAGAACTACCACCTTCATTGTGATATTTTACCTAGAAAATATTTTGGAACAGTAAGTCAATAAAGCAAAATACCACAAAAGCACTATAGCTTCTCCTTTATCTTTGTATACTTAACTATGCCAAGACCAGGTCCCTGCTATGAATTCAACTTGCCCATGCTAATTTTATTTCTTCTATCGTCCATCACCACCTCCCACCCACCTTGTAATGATTTAGCAACTCAAAAAGCTACAAGAATTTTGAAACTGAATACTAAAAAGAGCTGAGCAGTGGTGAGAAAAACCACACTGAAAAGGTGAACTGACCCCTGTTGTCTACTGACTTGCATAGGCAAAGGAAAAGCTCTGTGAAAAACTGTTATAAATACCAGCTTTGGTTTATCTTCATTCATTTAAGACAATTGTTTTGAAAAAGAGGCAGGTTAAGGCAAGAAATTTGTATTGTCTTGTCAGCTATTTTGAAACTAGTTTTTAGGGTTATTAACTTGAGTTGCTGAGTAAAGTCAGTTTACATGAACATAAACTGCTTTTATTGATAGATCTACATTTCCCCATCCAGAAGTTAGAACAAAATAACCTGTGTTTCTAAATGAGAGATTAAG
>NW_005054304.1:631931-666879 GCF_000277835.1 Geospiza fortis | reverse complement strand
TTAGGAGAGCTAAAGTAAACTTCAGTGCTTACTGACCAGTTCCCAGAATAAGGAAAATTGCTGAGAATTTAAACCAATTTACTGATGAACAAGAGTCATTCAAAATTTTGGTAAATCACAGCAGAAAACAAAACTGCTTGGGACATTTAAATGCATTAGTAAGGCTGGCCCTGAGACAGGACACTCTGATAGAGGTATTGCAATTTCAAGTTTCACAGAGAAGTGTATCCCATTCACTGTCCCATCAACTCAGGATTGTGCAGCACAAACCATGAGCCTGCCAGGAGAAACAAGAGCACTGGCAGGCAGTGATTATATGAGGAAGAAAGCTTTCTGTGTTCAAGCACCAGCTCTGAGTTTCGGGTGCATGATTCAGTGGCAGGGTTTTCAGTAACCTTCTCCCAACATCTATCAGTACACAAATTTAAAATTGTGATTATGTGCAATACTTGGCATTGCTAAACAACCTTGCTCCTATAAAAGCACACCTTTTTTTCCACAGAGAAATATCAAATATCCCTGCCCAGTGAAGCAATTTTCAAAGATCTGCTCGGTGTTTCCTAGGCTAAAGCTGCAGATGGACGGGGACATGTCAGGTAAAAAAGAAAATAAAAGTTACCTTTTTTGGTGCTGAAGGAGTCAGCCACAACAAGAGCACTCTTAGTGATCCCAGCAGCAGCTTCAGACAGTTGTCTCCCAGCAGCTCTGGCTTTCTCCCCTCGTCTCCTGCTGCCTGACATCTCTGAGCTCTGGGAATTTAAACTCTGTCCCAAGCACAGCCACCAATCCCCATGTGGTGGAAAAAGATGAGGTCATGAAGCTTGTGGCCACTGTCCTGCCCACGTTCTCCTACACTTCCTCTTTGGCTTTGTGGCTTTTGAAGCAAACAAAAAACATTCTAAGGTTGAAACATTACATATGAGCGAGATCATTAACCAGCAGGTCTGTTGAATGTGCAGTGTTTGTTTGGTATCGTGTAGGAGGGCTTCAGGGCATGCCTGTTCTACTTCTGTAGAAAGCCCAGCTTTCCAGAAATCTTTTGTACCCTGTTCTCTAGGGGGTAGGAATATCTAATGTGTGCTGGAAGAAATAAATCTGAACATAAAATTCACCAAAGATGTGTTAATGTTTCCACAGAATTGTAGACTTTCTCTCCAGGGCATGCATGGTGCTACAGGAATTGCAAAGATGTTGCAGAATATGGCCTTTTGCATTTTTTGGTCTACCTGGATTAAAAAAAAAATAAAAAATTAGTAGTACTAGTTGTCTCAGTAGGCATTCTGCATCCAGCAACTTGTTTGGAAAGATGTACAAGAGCTCTTCTTAAAGATTGGTGCATCCTTATGAGGAATTATGAGGAATTCTTACGACTTTTGTGTTCATTTTTATTCCTTCTGGCTCCTTTCTCAGGTGGTTTGGTCAAGTCATCTGCTACAGCTGTCTCATGCACCAAATCCCTTTCAGAACCCTTTTCAGGGACCAGTTACCAGATATTTTTCAATTAAAAAAGAAAAAAAGGAAGAAAAAAACCCCCACAGTTATAGCTCCAGCATGAGGAGTACCATGATTGGCATTGGGAAGCAAAGACATCATGGGATGAAATTCCATGCCTGCTATGGAGCAGTGCATCAGCCCTGCTGATGGGTGACAAATCTATTGTGGCCTCCCTTGGATGTCCATAACTTTGAACTGATTCTGCATCAGCTGGGATGTGCTGGAGGACTCTCAGACCCTCTTCCATGTGGTGTTTCTTTAAAAGAACAATGAGGAGTCATTCAAACACAGAAAAACATTCCAAACAGCCCTCTTAGAAGGCAGAATATTTGTAACTGTTTCAAGGTGGTCATCCTATTTCTCATTTGTGACACCCCACTGATGTTTGCTGTATCTTTAGCCAAGCAGACAAGAAAGACCTGTTTGTAGCAGCTCCTGTTACCGGTTATCCTGTGCTTACTGACACTTGTGGGGCATGTTTAAAGACATCAGGGGTAACATACCCGTGCTTAGTCAGCACCACCCGGTTACACCATCACACAGGCTTAGCTGATTATGTTTTTGAGTTGAGATCAACAACAGCTGGAAGTTCAACTTAGTGTACTTAAGAGAGTGTTCTAATATCCCAGTGGGAGAACTGGATAAAAACATAGTAATAGTATATCATTAGTAGTTCTGACTGTAAGGATCCACCTGGGCGAGGACCATCCTAGCTTTTGTTTTTGAAGCTATATGACCATTATCATATCATAGCTCAGGAAAGACTTTTCAACCAAAAAAGCCTTCAGCAACTAGGATTTCAGCATCAAGATCTTATGCAGATTTAGACAGATCTACCATCTCCCATTGTATCTGCAGCTCAGTGCTGCTGAAAACCAGTTTGCTGAAGGCCTTGAATGCAGATTCAGGACTCCAGCTGGAAGTGGGTACTCTTTGGAAATGTTGATTTGAGCATCAATGGTAGCCAATACTTAGTTACTAAGACAGCTTCAAAAGGCCACTGCTGTTGACTCCAGGGAACCCCAAGCCAAGCCCTTAGGTAGCCAAGTACATTTCATTCCAAACACCAGTCCTGACCATCAGCAAAAAACTACTTTGATCTGACAGAACACAAATGGAGACAGAGTGAAGCCAGTGGCTCATACCACTGCATGTGGGACTGGGTGTGCTGTGTCCTGCTCTCCTGTCCACACCCTGAATTAAACCTTAAGCCTGAAAAACCCACTTTCCCTACAAGCCTTTCATCAAGAGACACAGAACTGAAAAACAACATTATGCTCGAAGATCCTCTAGAGCTGCTGTCTGGCCAAAACCAACACTTGCAATTTGCACAATGGCATATTACTGTGTATCAGACCATCAGGAAAATACATAATATGTAAACAACCTGTTTCACCAAGTTCAGCAGGCGTTATCTGTTGTGCTGATGGAGCCATTAGAAACAGAGCCTTCCTGCAGTTTGTTACAGACATTCCTGTACAGGTCAATTATTACTGTGGCACCTCAAGGCAAATGTTTTGCAAGAACCTGGAACCCTTGTCTCCCAGCAGAGTCTCTGTGTGACCCCCAGGGAGCTGTTTCTGGCAAGCAACTGGTATTTCCAGTGTGCTGGGAGATGACAGTGTTTTTGAGTATGTTGCCAGACATACCATACAATCCACTATATGTAGATTTTGTAAGAACTAAGGAGCAGCAGGGATGTTTTGTAGTAATCCAGAAGCAGGATGAGAAGCCATGGCTATTACTAAATGTCTTCATTTTATGCAAGATTAGCCTGCACAGAGCTATAGTAAATTTAGCACTTGTCTCATGCCTATCATTATGTGGTTATTCCTCCTGTAATTCATCTAGCTGAGAAATCCTTTGCCTTGGTAGGATTTGTGCTTCTTTTTGTCTCAAATGTAAGGAACAAGCAGGGAAGGAAGCAGGGAGCTTTCACCATTTTCACTTCCCACATTAAAATCCTTAGTTCTCTTGTCTGCTGGTGGCACAGCAGAAGCAGCTTGCTTGAATTTGTACAGGTGGGAGGGTATATGATTCTGGCTTTCAAGATCTGTCAGGGTCTGTGCAGAGCATGACTCTGGCTGTAATTTGTTGCATGTAAGTGACATTTTCTGCTTGTCTGTCCTGTCAAACAAAGCTTTTGACCACAATTCCTTCCATCCTGGGCTATGTTGGTAACATGTGGTTAGGCTGTCATTTTGTGTTGTCAAGAAGCTGTATCAGTGCCTCCCTGTGCAATCTCCAACACCTACCTAAGATCCTGAACTAGGACATCAGTGTGATGCCCAGCAATACCTCTGGCTGGCTTGGAAAATCCCAGCCTCCCTGCAGTGACCTGTAGTGATCAGTCAGCTTTCAAGACAGCTGGCTTTTGTTGAATTTTGTTCATCAAAAAACAAGAGGTGAACATGAACAAAGGCTAGATGGCAAAGACTAAGGCTGGAAGAGAGAGGCTATTTTCTTTGGTAGCATTGAGAATGCTACCAAATACTGTTTTGCAATTAGAATATCTCCAAGAAAAGCAGACTTAGTAAAGATAGGTTTCTGTGAAAGACAGATGAAAAGCAATATTGCTACCATAAAATGCTCTTTGGAAACTCAGTGTATTAACCAATATACCTCCCAAAGCCATTACATTTTCTTAATTAAACCTTCAAAAGTGAGGAAAAGCTTACATACAGGAGTGGGTAGACTTGAAACAAAGCCTTCTGCCTCTTGAATAGACTACATAGACCACCACAGTGTTTGTGTCTGGGCCCAGGAGAATATTTGGCATGCAGAAGAGATATGGGTGTCAGATCTGTTTGATAAAGAAATTACAACAGAGATTTTCTCCTTACACGTGTGAGCAGGGCACCCTGATAACACATGCTTTGCAGCACAGCTGTATATCTCTGCCTTTGTACCACTTGGAGCAATTAAAGAAGTCACTTTCCCAGAGTCTGCCCTACCAGTTCCTTGAGGAGTTGCAGAACTAGGCACAACACCCACCTAGAGCTAGAGTAGGTGATAAATTGGGACAGACTTTCTGGGAAACAGCCCCACAACAGGCTGACAGCATACTAGAAAGTGCCAATGTCTGACAGATTGCAGTTTTTTGGTCTGTCCTTATCTCCCTCTACTCAAAGAGAGGCCACTCATTTGTCTCTGGCTTCTGGGACTAGTCACTGTCTATTCTCATTTTCAAATGGCTTTTTAATAACAGCTTTGGAAAATGAAGAAAAAATTAATATTTGAGAAACCGCCAGGCAGCTGTATCTCACAAATCTGGAGGTTAGTCAACCTCAGTCAGATCCCACCTTTCAGAGAGGCAAGTGAATGCTCCTGAAACAGCATAAATACAGTCCAGCTGTCTAGAACTTGCTAAAATGAAGCCCCACTGATGTCCTCTCCCTTGACTTTTACAGCCAATTAGAAAAAGTTCCAGATTTTTTTCCCCATTGAAATTCATGTATTTTAATACTCAAGTCCATGTAGCAGCAGAAATTAAACCAGCACAGAAACATTTTGTTATTTTCAGGTCATCAGTGTTACCAGTGTGAAGAGCTAAACACCAGCTTTTCAGTGCTGGGTTTGTGGCTGTGCTTCAGCTCTGAATTGACAGGAGAAGAAATGCATTTGTTTCAACTGGAAAATAACAAACACAATAATAGTCTGAAGTACTCATAGAATCAAGAACAACCAGTGAAAGAATTTATGTGTACACCATGTTTTCATTACTGTACCATTTCTTAATGTATGTAACCCTCAAAAAGCAATTTTCTGAGAACAAGAGGATGAGACCTTCTCATCTCAGGATGAGAAGGAGCTGAGCTCAGTCTGAAGTCTGCACACTGCTGCAGAGATAATGCTCCAGGATGAAGGAAAGCATGTGAGGTGAGGTGTGTGTGCTTAAATCCCATATAAGCTCATAAAACAGCAACCATTGGATTGCCAGCTCAGGGCTCACAGTTTGAGTGCTGAGAGGAATTTGATTGTAGCAAACAGCTTTACAGAGGACTGCTTCTCAGACAAGTATTGGAAAAACTTTGTGACAAGTTGTTTCCCTCTCTCCGCCTTGCTCAGTTCCCTGTTTCTGATCCTACTGCAAAATTTTCTCCTCCTGCTGAGAAAGGACCCTAATGGAAAAATCTGAATATGCAGAATGGATATGGAAAGAACAGCATCCTTCACTCTGCATTGTGAAACTTGGAAAGTCACAAGATGCCTGTTCCCCTAAGTGCTGGGAGTTTTGGCAGGTCACAACAGGAAAGATTCTGCACACCGCACCCCTCCAGTTGTATCTCCATGAAGCTCTGCTGGCAAAACAGAGAGAACCCTTTGCTGCAAGAAACAGAGTGGATCATAGCACAGCTGGACAGAGAAGAGGTAGACAGGGAGATGATGGGCCAACTCTTCCATGTGCTGCTCTGTGCATAACTGAGATGAGTGTGACAGAGTCCTGACTGCATCCCGGGAATCCTTATCACACAGCAGCCTTGATTTTGCATTCCACATTTACCACGTTGAGCTCATGTCATGTTTTCATACACAGCCACACAAGGATCACAGCGCAAGGAGCTGAGTCCAAAAAAGCTTGCTACCAATCCCAGAGACCAACCTTTCGCAAGACACACTTTCTGAGTGGCTCCTGGAAGAGGCCAGTGCAAAACAGATAATTTGGAGAGGTGCCGGGTGTTGCACAACCAGGATTCCACCCTGCATGTCTGTGGTTATCTGTACACAAGGCATCTTTTCTGCAGGTCTGGAGCATGTTGCGACCCTGTCAATAAACCTGACCTCAGATATAGGCTTGGCTATGTATCAGAAACCTGTCAGATTTCACATGGCTTCAGCTTCTGCTGTGAGCAGTTTTCTTAACTCTCAGCCCAGGGCCACTGTGGTCTGAGGTGGGATGGGTGCAGAACTGAGTCAGTGTGAAAGCAAACATGTCCCAGGCACTGCGCCCCAGGGTGTGGGGGCCCTGTGGTGGAGTGGGAGGAAAAACCCATCTGTGGGCCTGGTGAAGGGAAATTAAAGAGTTGGGGACTGGGCTTAGGGAGGAAGTTGTTTGGCCAAGAAGCTGATTTATTTTTGTGGGAGAACCAAAAATCAGCAGGCCGGGGTCAAGGCCTCTCCCGTCTCGACTGAATAATGGAGACACTCCCCGCAGCTTGCTCAAGCCTGGAGGTGACAAGGCTGTTTTCCCACAGAGCCTATGCAGGCAGGAGCTCTGCAGGAGCTATCTTCTCCACTGCAGCAATGAATTATTTTGGCTCTGGCTTGGAAAGCCAGAACATGTTCTGCATGTCAGTACGCTTCTTTCAATTACTATTGGTGGGGCTGCCACCTCTTGTACAACAAGCAATAAAAGTGCCAATAGAGAAGTCACCCAGACCCAGAAATTTCTCCTCGTGTTCTGCATACTATATTTTTTATAACTTGAAAGAGTTTTTAATGAAATTTGAAGTAATAACTCATACCTGACAGGTATTACCATCAGCAAAGGGATGTTTTCTTAAATATGTGATTTTTCAAGAAAATAGGATAAATTGATAGACTGAATAGTTCAGATACAAGTGTCTGAGACTGAATAGTTCAGATACAAATGTCTGGGGAAAAGGTTTCTTTTCATTAAGCACAGAAGCACAAATACATTTGGCAAATCCCTGCTCTCCCTCCTTGCTTACCAGCTCTCTATGGAAGGGAGCTGCTATTTTGGAAATACACAGCTGAGAGATAATCACATCCAGATTTAGGAAATAACATTTTGCACATAATTCATACCGGCTACCTAGACAGATTGTTGGTTGAGTGTGTAGCTATAAATTTGGCAGAATAAATGGCAAACTGTGGTTGGCGTATGGAGGCAAAGCAGGATGCACACTGCAGCTATACATTAACTAGAGGAAGGAGAAGCCTAAGAAACTGAGTTAAGCAGCAGGATCTGAATCGAACAATGAGAAGGGGCAGCTGACAGGGCAACTTACTTTTCAGGAGGTTATGCAGCATCAGAGCTCTTTGCATTAGGAAGAACATTACCAGTCAATAAATAACACTGCTATTTTCTTCACTGAGTCTTGCTTGTCACAAAGAAGTCAAATGACTTCTCCTCACCCATGGAAAATGTGAACACAGTGGATGACAGGCAATTTTGGGAAGCAACATCCATTCTGTATGGAGAAACTTGATCTGCTGCACCCAAAATCACTGCTGTTGAAGCACAGACTAGATCTCATCTCAGCAATTGATTAGGCAAAAGGAGAAAGCTCGACTGCTGGTTGCAGCTGAGTTGGTCTCAGCTCAGACAGCAGGGCAGCAACAGGGCAGTGACAGGACAGTGGGCTGTGCCAGGCTGGAGAACACAGATCTCAGGGTGCAGGTTGTCAGTAGATAACTCTGTGCCCTCTGCAGAGCTGAAAAGCATTTTTTATTCACCCAGCTCCTGAAGGGAGCACTACAGGAACTCTGGTATCTGTACCTTCATTGGCACCAATGCAGTCACATGCCACAGGAGTTTGCCACATCCCTGACACATCCTACCTTTGCTTTACCCTAAAAGTGCAGGCAAGGGCATATTACACAGCTACATTATCCAGGCTCCCTAAACCCCACTGAAAAATCAACAGCAAAGGAGAATGCTGGATCACAGAAACTCCCAGTGAGATTATTCCTAGTCTTCTGATTCAGACTTAAGTAAAGACAGGAAGAGGAAGGCTTCATTTCAACAAATGTTCATGGTCATGGAGGACTCTTCCTCTCCTCCAGGCAAAGAAGCCAGGCTGAGACACTGAATTTGTATATATACCTCCCAATACTTACTGGAATTTGTAGATATACCTTCCAATCTTTCAGGTCAGCAGATTCATTCATCCTACCTATTTTTTAGGTAGCTGCTCTCCTGAGAGAGAGAGCAGTGTGACAGTCCCATTGGAAATAGATTTTTACAAGAGGAAAGGCGGGACTAAGTCTCAGAGCAAGAGCAATAGAAGATGGATTGTCCAGGGAATATTATCCATGGCTCTCTTTTGGGCAGTGCCAGAAGTGTCATTGCTGGGGTGTAACACTTCTGCTTCACAGGCAAGTTACAAGGCACCCTCAGTGGCTTGTGTGAGGTCTTAAGATGGTAGGAATAATGTAGATTTTTCCAATAATAATTAAAAAACAGTAGCATCTAAATAATTAGAAATGCAAACTACCACAGCAAGATTTCTTTTTAAGTAGCCTTTTATTTATCTTCATGTCTACCATACCTGCCCTTCCCACACTGATGTTATAGCATGTGACTTTGATAATTTTCAGCAAAAATAACATTAAGTATGGCTCTGGTCTTGCAAAGCTGCTGTATGGGCACAAGCTTTCTGTTAGAGATCAAATAGTTATCAGGTCCTGTTATTGAGTAGACTATTAAATATACTGTTTTTAGAGCCAGGCCAGTCTAAATCTTGGTGTAAAAATAATTTGCTCATTTTGTTTATCATCTCCTGGCTGGCTACTGTTAACAAATGAGATGAGGCATAGATGCCTAAGAGATACTAAAGGCTCACTCTGAACTTCAGTTTTACTAGCATTTCTCTTAACACATTGATTTCCCATCTTTATAACCACGGATATCAAGGAAAAATTCAGAAGCAAAATAGAAAGCAAACAAACAAAAAAATAAACCCAGCCAAGTAATTGCATTCATTGGCTGTAGGTTTTAAATATCTTTCTCCAGCAGGAAGTCTTCTCCATAGACTCCAGTGAAGAGCAGCTCTGTTTGCACATACACAGACTACACGTTGGAGGCAGAGAAAGAGAGAGGCTCTTTTAATTACGTGGGCTACACAGATGCTGCAAATTGAAGTTTTAGACAGCAGGGCTGCTCCCCTTTCACAAAGATAAGGCCTACTGACAAATTAGCCTGTCTGCTTCTTCCCTTCTTAGCAATTAAAGGGGGAATAGGCAAGCCTATGGTCTCCCTTGTTCCATATTCAAACAGCTGCAGGAGCTGTCCAGGTGTCCCAGTCAGTACCCAGGAGATCTTTCCTGGAAAGCCAGCAAATCTCCCAGGCCTGAACTGGTAATACAGACAGACTAGAAAAGTCAATTACCACAGTGTACAGATGATACAAACCAGAGGATGAGACTCTGTGGATTTTAAAAGCTTAAATAGGCCATCTTTTACTCCTCTGCATGCATCAGACTGAAGGACAAACTTCGCATACTACTGAGCTTATCAGCTTGCATTTGCCCAAATGCAGTTTTTCCTCCTGCACTGGAGTTGTTCTGTTGTTAAAGCTACTCTCCATACAGTCATGTTGATGAGCACTAGCTATACCACCCAGCTGTAACTCTAAGAACTAAATTATGCACAGGCCTTCGGATTTCCCCTTGTTTTTTGTGGCCAGAGAAGAGATTAGATTATTCAGGCCATTTACACAATTCAGCCACATATAAACAGAGCAGATTGGCTCACAATTATCAGTTCTATTCCAGCCCCTGGTATTCACAAGTTATATTCTGATTTTAACAGAGATAAGCCTGATGGCAATGCTGGTGAGGTTTTGCCAGCATCCTTATGCTCACAGCTGGGAAAGCCTCCCCAGAGCACTGGCTTCTCACCTTGCTCCAGTTTCAGATTTCACTGCCCAAGAAGTCTGTTTCACTGTATGGCAAACGTATCTGTGACTTCTAGGGAAACAGGAGCTTCCCCAGCTCCCTTAGGCTGCATGCACACCTCCTGAGACCTCCTGGCTTTTTGGAAATAGTATTTCTTCTCCCAGTGATCAACTCCGAAAAACAGCAAGATTTCAAATTACCTGAACCACTGATGAAAAATGAATTAGAGGCACATGGGTATTAAAAATATTTAGAAATTACAATATTTCTCCACATCTTTCTTAATGTAATACAATGCACTCTCATTGCTCTTTCTTCTGCAAAAGCTTTTCTCGACTTCTTAAGAGCACCTTGGCTTCCCGCAGGAGCAATTCTTGTGCAGGTTTTCCTGCTCTTACTCTCCAGAAAATCTTGTCGATGGCACAGGCCCTACTCTAATAAGCAGCAAGGTGGAAATTGGGCTCTCCAGTGAAAACAGCTATTGGTTTATTTGTTTGGGTTTTTATTTCAACATAGTAATCTCCCTGCAGGCGCTCTAGGAAAGCACAAGAGGAATGTTTCTTCTGCAAAATGTAATTAACATAGTTTTCTTCCTGTTGTAAAGTATAATTACAAATATAAACTGACACACAAGAATGAGGTTATTTTGGGTGATGGTTTTGTGCAGCAAAATACTGTGACGAGTTTGGTTTGTCAAACAGAAGACAGGGCAGATGTCTCTTTCCTTTCCTGTTTAAGCCAGTGGTCTGGGAAGGGCTGCCATAACCTATAATGATGGTCAGCTCACGCAAAGAAACTTGCTTCCCCCAGTCTATAAATGCAGTTTTCTGAAGGCTGAACATATGCCAGAATATACACATGCTTTGTAGTCCTGTGGTGACATGGCAAACCCTGGTCTGATTTCAAGTTGTGTTAAAACTTACATAAAAATGCCCCAGTTCTGACAAACCTGCTGCCTTTCAATACCTGAGGGGAGCCTACAAGAAATCTGGAGACTAACTCTACAAGGGTATAGGACAAGGGGGAATGGCTTTAAACTGACAGAGGGCAGATTTAAATTGGCTGTTAGGAAGAAATTCTTTACTGTAAGGGTGGTGAGGCACTGGCATAGATTGACCAGAGAAACTGTGGAAGCCCCATTCCTGCAAGTGTTTAAGGCCAGGTTGAATGGGGCTCTGAGCAACCTGGTCTAGTGGAATGTGTACCTGCACATGGCAGGAGGACTGAAATTAGATGGTCTTCAAGGAGCCTTCCAACCCAAACTATTCGATGATTCTATATACTTTCTCACACATAACTCACACAAGGGTGTGGAATATCCTTTCAAAGTCAAAGAAATGAGCCAGACTTTTCTCTGAAGTAGCATTACCTAAGAACCTGACCAAACACGGGAGCATCTTCACATTTCACTGTGTGTTTGCACTTGCTCTTCAGGTGGTAAAGCACTTAAACTTGTACACAGCTGAGCCCCAAGAGCTGTTGAGAGCAATGGAGTGTGGCACAGTGGGACTGGATGGCTGCAGCCTAGGGAAGCGGTGGTGAGTCACCTCCTGCCTGGAGGTCACTTTATCCAGATGGGCAATTCCCTGCAACGTGTCCCCACATGCAAAACATATAATCCAAGACGGAAACAGGGGACTGAAATAACAAATGGTTTACTTTCCCCTGCTCTCCACGCCAGGTCAATCATTAAACATAAGTGAGAAATTACATTCCATCAGCACAAACCCTCACTAGTAGAAGTTGGCATTTGCATACTGAATTTGTTTGGATGTGGGCTCTACAGTCATTACTACAAATCTTTTTTGAGCCAGTGTACCTTAAAAAAATATCAGCTGCTTTCTCTCTTATCTTCTTTATTCACTGCAGGAATATACAAGTGTCCTCCATTCATAAGACAAGACACTGCAGCACAAGCGGCCTGGCTGAATAAATCGCTGGGGAAAAACAGGCAACAAATTTGCACCCTGAGGAACTGCAGACCAGTCAGTCCCCCCTCGGTGCCTGGAAAGATCCTGGAGCACATCCTCCTGGGAACTGTGCTAAAGAACATGGAAAACAAGGAAGGTGATTAGTGACAGCAAATGTGGCTTCACTAAGGGCAAATCATGCCTGACAGATTTGGTGGCGTTCCACAACAGGATTACAGTGTTGATGGATAAAGGAAGAGTGACTGAAATCATCTATCTGGACTTGTTCAAAGCCTTTGACGCTGTCCTGCACAACATCCTTGTTTCTAAACTGGAGAGGTGTGGTTTTGATGGCTAGATCACTCAGTGGATAAAGTGACTGGATGGCAGCATGCAAAGTTACAATGAACAGCTCATTGTCCACCTGGATACCGGTGATGAGTGGTGTCCCTCAGGGGTCAGTTTGGACAGACATTGTTTAACACTTTTGTGGCACACATGCACAATAGGATTGAGTACAGAGTCAGCAAGATTGATGACACCACAAAGCTGAGTGGTGCAATAGGCACACTGGAGGGAAGGGATGCCATTCAGAGGGACCTGGACAGACTTGAAATGTGGAATCTTAGGAAGATCTACAAGGCCAAGTACAAAGTCTGCATCCAAAGCAGTGTGGCCAGGTCAGGAAAGGGGATTCTGCCCCTCCACTTCATTCTGCTGAGACCCCACCTGGAGTGTTCCAACCAGCCCTGGGATCCCCAACATGAGATGGACATGGAATTTTTGGAGGGAGTCCAGAGGAGGTCACAAAGATGATCAGAGCACTGGAGCACCTCTCCTGTGAAGACAGGCTGAGAGAGATGGGGTTGTTTAGGATGGAGAAGACTTGACTCCAGAGAAACCTTATAGCACCTTCCAGTATCTAAAGGGGGCTGCAGGAGAGCTGGAGAAAGACATTTTACTAGAGGACATAAAGAACAAGAGGGAAATGGCTTTAAACTTACAGACGCAGGTTTAGATTAGAGATTAGTTAAAAATTGTCTACAGTAAAGGTAATGAGACACTGGAGCAGGTTGATCAGAGAAACTTTGGAATCCCCATCTAATTGTACAAGACCAGGCTGTATGAGGCTCTGAGCAACCTGGTCTAGTGAAATGTGTCCCTGCCCCTGGCAGGGGGTTGGAACAAGATGGTCTTTAAGGTCCCTTTCCACCCAAACCATTCTGTGATTCCAAGTTAGAAGGCTTTAGGAGCACACATGACTAAGCACAAGTGGTATATACACACAACATATACTTTTAAAATTAGTTTTTTAGATACCAGAAGATAGCTGGTTATCTACCAGAAGGTGCCCCCATCCTGCTGGGAAGGTGTTCAGAAGGGGAGTTGGAAAGATGACTGAATATTTTGATTCCCAGGTAATTGCACAAAGGCCACTTCACAAATCCTGAAGATCTTCTTGAATCAAATTCCTGCTAAAAACCAGGAATCCAAAGACTGTCACCAGTGTTTTACAATATTTTGGCCTATTCAGTCTGATGACTTGCTCTGTCACATACAGAGAACATAATGAACATAACATTCACAGCTACAGCTCAGCAAGGATTTCCCAGACTTCTGACCCTTCCAGCAAGCTTTTAGAACCCCATTACTCTTCTGGCCCTGTCTGTGAAACCTGTGAGAGGATTCATCTATGAAAACCCAGGACCTTGGTGGTCTGGGTGGTCCTTGTCTGGGCAAGTGGACAATGCAGGCAAGCAGGTGCAAAGGAGGGTGAGGGTGCCAGGCACAGCTTGGATTTAGCATTCATCTGATGCTGACTGCGGTCACTGGGACTGCCACAGGCTCACAGTCATACAAAGTTCTCCTCATAGCCTGTCATGGGGTACAGAAAGACTTCTTAAGGAAAAACAAGCAGGAAAAGACACAGAAAATTTGTCAGGCCAATCACTGAGGGGAAGTGGTTTAAGCAAAGCATTCTGTGCATTGTGTGCAATGGTTCTGCCTCATGCATCCCCATCCACAGGCTCTGTTGGCTTGTAGCTTCTTGCAGATGCCCATCTCTCAGACCAAACACCTGCAGGCTTTGGAGAATCAGCCTGACTCTCAGAAGGAGCTGAGATCCAAACTTCCTCTTCTTGTTTCAAACACAAGGAAGTGCACATGAATTCTGAGCAGCTTGAGAGGTGTGACAGATTGCTTTGTTTCAGTACCATGTAAAACTTTTAAACTGGAATTTTCCAGCAGCATTTCAGTGCCAGATTAATGATTTATGAGTCATGTTCTGCCTGTCACATCAGCAAGGTGTGTCAGTCCCTGCAGCAAGGGACTGAGCTCTGTGTTGCTCACTGAAATGAGAGCAGGGTCCAGCCTGAGCAGCGGTCTACTTGTAAAAAAGAGGGGGTGAAACTTAGACCAGTCACTAGACAACATCTCTCCAGTTCAAGCTTTGCCTTTCTGGGGGCCTTTAGTGACAGCTTTCCATTGCAAGACAGAACAGCCCCAAGTAAAAGTATTTCTCAGGCACACAAACATGGAATATCCAACAGTGTCAGAAGAGCACAAGTAGCTATCAGTAAGTGCTTTTATGTGAACTGAATTGAATTATATCAGCATTTTGCTAGAAACTATACTGGAAACTAATTCCTGTATGGTTTCTGCAAGAAGGGGAGGCAAACAGAGCACGCCATGCCACATACCTTGACAAAACCTCCCCTTTGTGCCTGGCATGCTGACGCATCAGAGACCCTTGCAGCAGGCTCTGGAAATACAAATCCTAAGTGCAGAAAGAGTAAGAAACAACATCACCATTGCCCTTCTGATACAAGTCACACCAAGGGATTGGGTAGCAGAAGTGGAGGATTAAAGAGAAAGCAAACAAACTAAATACTTGGTTTTCACCAGCTGATTCTCCTCTTCTGGAGAGCACATCACAGTAGATGTTCACACTAGTTCTGGACTATCACCTGTACACAGTCAGCTGTCCCACACTGAGTTGTTTACAGCCTTAGGGCTTTATCTGCTCTTGAAAATGTTAGCTTTTGACCTGTGCCCTTATATTTCTTATATCTCTGAGCCCTTAAAAACCTTTCTGTGGTCCTCATGGCTATTGGAATTCTTCTGCAAACCCTGAGAAGCAGAATAGCTGTTTTGAAAACAGTCTGATACAGCAAGTCCATGCCAAAGCCCTGCACAGCTCTGCCTCCTGAGCCCAGCAGCCCTAGGAAGGGGTCCCCTTCCTTTCCCCTCTACAGTGCCCTGGATAAGGCTCTGACATGAAGCTATGTACTGGTCAGTTTGTCCCTGACAGCATGGTCTTGAAACCATAGAGAGAAACCAAGGCTGACACCAGCTGCTATTGAGGCTTTTGTACCATGGGGCCAAAGTATTTTACTGCTGTCATTAAAAGTCAAGTGATTTAATCTCACTGGTGTCCTAATGCATACCTTGTTAACTAAATCTCATGTTCTAGTTAGCCATGAACTATCAGACTATTCATGCCTTTAAACAAGCAGGATTTTCAGGGATTAAGTGTAGTGCAGAGCTTGCTATGCCAAACCCACTAGCACCTTCCCTTCCTATCAGGTGTGCCAGAGCAGCCTGCCCAGACAGCATGACCTAGGATAGTGCCTGGCTACAGACCTCAGTCCCTGGGGCATCAGCCCTTTAGTTTCCCCCTTCAGAAGCAGATGCTGCAGCCAATGCAGCAAGTGTTAAATTTTCTCCCCCGCCACAAAACTCCTCCAGATGACACAGACGCCCTGCAGTTTCCTTCCACATGCCTGTGTGGAGAAACACAAGCCTACACCTCAACAAACACCTCCACCTCCCAACTCGGGGGAGGTTTCTCTAGCTCTGAAAACCCAGGCCTGGGCAGTGTTTGAGCTGCATGGAGAAAGGACACAGATTAGTTTTTCCAGTGATCATAGCAATGCTTTGCTCTTTTCTGGGATCTGGCTTTTTAAGTGGCCCAGAGCCAGGCAGCACTAAGTAAGCAATAGCAAAGGTATAACATAATTTCTGTTAAAAACCTACTCCTCACTCTGCAAATAGGAAGCTAAAACTTCCTTGCCTTCCTCAAGCACACCTCCACAAAGCCCCTTTAGTAGGACACACTGGTTAGGGCAGGCAGGACAACACGGAGGCAAAGGAAAGCATACAGGGCTTGCAGGGAGGTTGTGCAGGGTGCAAACAGGGAGTGGAGACATCCTCCTCTGATGGGAGAGGGCAAAAACATGTTAGACCATGTGTATCACAGCATGTCACCTTAAACACTCCTAAGGACCCCCAACAGCCCCAGCTGGTGACTAAGGGAGAAGGCACACAGGGAGGTTAGAAAAGGGCAGTTTCCTGACATGCATTCATTTCCAGGAGTATTTACTCATTGCTGGAAAGTGCTGAGAGCAGCAATTGTTCCCCAGTTCTTCCACAGAAAATCCCATCTTGCCCCCAGGCATGTGTCAGAGACTTTTTCCAGTGACCCATGAGAGCTGGGAGGCCACAGCAGACACTGGGTCTAAATGAGATGACAAAATCATCATCATCTGATTGTGACTCACCTCAAGTAACTTAGTTTTGGGAAATTAGAACATCCCTCCCTGCCTGTTAGTGATTTACATCCAGAATTTACATCCAGAACCTTTGGGTACAGGAACTGTTTGCAAAACCCAGGGATTTTTCCAAGGGAAACTCATCTTGAAGGGTCCTAAGGTCATTGCAAACTTGGCACTTTGACCCCATTCGTGAAAGGCGCGCTACCTTCCTCTAGACAGCAGATAATGTAATGGTTGCCGGACATATTCATTATTTTACCATTTACTAGGACCGAATATTTAAATTCCATTTTATACATTCATTTTTTTTAATCTTGACCTTTTTTTTTTTTATCAAATAATTAAACCATATGAACTCATCCTGAAGGGTCCATGCTCCCCCTGCAGCATGGACCTCCCCCTGCTAAGTGGAGTCAGGTCCTGTATGAAGTAACCTACAAGTCTTCAACATCAACTTTCTCATCACCAGTGTAGCAGTTATTTACTTTGTTAAAGGGGACTATTGCACAGCAAGAACCATTCCTTTGCATTAATGATCATTATTCAGAGATGCATTAATGATAAAGAGGAATAAAGGCAAAAATTTTCTAGGCAGCAAATGGGACTCCCAGATATACCAAGCCATGGCAGCACTGGGTCTCTTGATGTTTCCCCACAGCCTTCCCTACAGCACCTTCCTTTCAATTCTGTTCTGGCTCATTTCAAAAGGCATAAAATTAAGCTTGGAAGCATAAAAGAACCAGATACAATGAGTAGCAGACTATTGCACAAAACTGATATCCAAGGAATTTCATTAAGGGGTCCCTCGACCTCATTTGGCTGAGAATTTTGGACAGTCAGAGCAAGGAGCTAGCACCAGTTTACTCAGGTTGGAATAGAGAAGGTGAACACTGACAGAGGGCAGAGCAGGACAAAATGAAACACCAGGATGGAAATGCATAGTGGAAAAGGCAAAGCTGGAGAAACAGCAGTGGGAAAAAAGGGCTGAGGGGGAGAATGCCAATAGGGCAGAAAAGCCAGAAGGCTGGGAGGGAGATGGATTGGAGCACAGGCAACTGAGGAAACTGCACTGGAAAAGGGGGAGAGAAAGCAAAATAATGAAGTGAAATCCACTCCATAGGCTGAGCTGCTCTGTCAGAGGCCGAGCTTAAGTAGAGGGAAAAAGCATGGCCCCGAGTCTCCCTGTCCCCCAGGACCACACAGCCTTCTGCTCAAGTCTGTGGCAGTGGTCCCTGCTGGGGTAGGTCTGGCAGGGTCCGTACTCCTGCATCAACTCTGCTGTCATGAGCTTGACTGTTTAATTACTATATTATCCCCAAGAAATCAACTTTGCAAACCCTGCCTTGAAGCTTGGTGTGATCTGCACAAAAACTTTTGAGTGTTAACTTCAATATTTGTGGCACAAGTCCTGGCGCTCATGCAGTGCTCTGAATTTCCATAGCTTGCCTATGGATGCCCCTGTTATTGCTGGCATGTGCAGCCTACGTGCCATCAGGACTCCACTTAAATACATGCCAACTGCAACTATTTTATCCAATTTCTCTCAAGGTGGAGAGCAGCAGTACTGGCAAAGGCAGAGGTAAAGAATGTTGAGAACTTGTGCCTCATGACCAACCTTTTTAGTGTTTCTGGTGATTAACTCACCTCTCCTTTTTAACAGAGGGCCAATATTTCCTTTAGGTTTCTGCCTGTTGTTTATGCATCTAAAGAACTTTTTCTGGCAGTTTTCAACATCTCTGGCCAACTTAAATTCAAGCTGAGCTTTTGCTTTTCTGACAGCATTTCTGCAGTTTTAGTATTAGGAAGAGATACTTGTCATCAAGGATATGGGATTATGATCTGACCAAGACAAAATGTGTTTAACATCTGATAGCTGATTCACATCACTACTTCTCACAGCTGCATCCCCTGGTCCTGGCCAGACAATCATTACATGCTTTTGTTAGGTTTCTATATATGCTCTTTTCTGTAAATTTAAAGCGGACCTTCCCTTCCAGTAAATTACAGCTTTCTTTTCGCTTTCAGGCCAGTCTGCTGCACATGTTTTCATGCAGCCTGAGCTGCTTGTGTTTGGCTTTTGCAAGACGCTGACTGCGGAGAAGGTTAAGCAGTTTAGTGGTTGAGTGGCTGGTACAAAAACAAACCTACAGATTTCTGATCCAGAACACCAAAACAACACAGTATAGAGAAACAGCTCAGCTGGGGCCAAGTATACGTGCTATTGCGTTACACACCCCCGGTGTTTATTTACAAAGCGAGCCAAGTTGGGCTGCCATCCCTCCTTAAACATGTACTTTTCATGCCCAGAAATTGTCCTTGGATCAAGTTTCTGGTGGGAGGAGTGTGTAAAGCAGCAGTGCCTGCAGGATCTGTGGCCAGCAGGCTTCTCCAGCACATCTTCCCAGAGGTGAAACACAGGTGTGAAGGGCTTGTCCACGGCTGCTGTGAGATACCTGAGACAACAGCGGGGGTTTGGCACCTGTGGTGCAGGCAGAGTGGGAGCTTCAGAAAAAGTTTATTAAGAGAAGCCCTCCCACTAAGGCAAAAGGTGTGGAAAGAACCCCCTTGCTTTTTGAATTCCTCGAAGAAGAGCTTAGTTTGCAATCCAGTCTTGGGCACCAGACTTTGTCAATGGTATATGTCCAAAAGGTTATACAGGGGTAATTAAGACTTCGTGCAACTTTGTCCAGCAGCACAAAGGATGGCAAACCAAATATATTTATAAAAATAAAATGAATTATTCATTTAAATTGGTTGCAATAATAATAATTTTTAAGGGTTTCATCAGAATTATTTACAGCTAGGTAGCTATAACTGCACTGGTTTTGAAGCAATATTGACGCAGTTATAATAAAGCAATTATATTGAAGCAATTATGTCCTTAAGCTTACAGGCTTTTTAGAAGCTGAAGAGCTTCATAGAAGCTGGCAGTGCTCCTGTCATCAGCTGGCAATCATCAATGGAACACTGTAACCAGTGACAAAACAAGAAGCAGCTTGGGCCATAAACAAGCTGTCTAGATACAAATGAATTATTCTCAAAGAAAATAGTTGTCTTTGGATGTGTGCACAACCTGCTGCTCTTTCAAACTTCAAAGTACTGAAATAATGACATTTTTTAGCAAAACATCCAGCTGTGTCTGTCCTAAGAAACAAAAGCCTTCTCACCCCAAGCAGTGCCTGTTTCCCTTCCCCTATAAAACACATGCTATCGCAAGAACTACAAAGCTTATGCCTTTAGCATTTTCCCCCAAAAATCAGTTACTATATTGTGATGAAAAAAACAAGCACTTCTGACTAATCAAACCAAGGGTTTTATTTCCACCTGTTAAAAGAAATCTCTGTCTACCAGCAGAATCTACCATAGATGAGCAGACTTGATTATATTTAAATAAATTTAAAATTTATTTGTAATTAAATTCAGAGAAAATGGAACTTATACAACAAAAACTATATACACATAGAGAAAAAACTCATTATACCACCTCTCCCCCCAAATCCATCTGAGACTGTCTTGAAAAATAGAAGTACTTATATATAAATGGGATGATATTGTCCTGGAGTGAGCTCTGTCCTGCAGGTTGGGCAAAAGCTGGCAGTCTGAAGGGCAAAAGGCAGGCACTGACTGCAGAAGACATGGCCACACAGTGTTGACAAAATCAGTCGTCCACTTTGCACAATCTGGAAGAAAGGAAATCACAACAGGAAAGAATTTGAGTTAGCTGCTTTACTGGAAGCAGGCAAACAGGACTTGGAGTATCTGCAATGTGTCATTTACTGCTGAATAATGAGGAGCACATAGGTCTGGCAGTGCCTCCTTGGCAAGAGTTTCTCCCTCTACGTACACCAATAAGGAGTAACTTTTAGAGGTCCAAAGCAAGTTCTGTGCTTCAAACCAGCTGCTCACAGCATCCCACATCAGCCAGCTCGGTTGTGCAGCTCCCCTTGTGCCCCATTCCCCACCCGCAAAGATGGAAAGATGACAACAGGTGGGTTCTTACCTGTGGGTAAAAATCCATGCAGATCGGACACCTAATAGTACCTGCTGGCCAAGCACTAGAGAGAACAGAACCAAAAAGAACATGCAGCTGTTTATGTCACCACACTGACACATAAAATGTCACATAATCTCCAGCTGTACTGAGCAGCCGTGACACATTTCCTTTGGAGAACCCTGCATATCCTTAACTCTCTCAGTTTGCCGTATGCAATAATGAGTGTCTGGGTCTCCCAAAGGAAAGAGCATCTTGGTTTGCATTGAGAGGGGCATGAAGTCAGGCACCCTGCTCTAGGATCTGAAGTATCAGCAGCCTCCAGCCCTGGGCAGTCTATGTATGCCAGCACTTGTGTCCAACAGGTCATCAATAACAGCTTTGTGACTAAAGCATTGAGCTGTCCTCTGGGAATTATTAATTCTAGAAGGGAACAAGGCCTGACACTACAGAGTAACACTGCAGACAGCTCTGGCAAGAAGAACTTTGCTCAGCATTAAGTGCTGCTCTTCAGCCTCACCTAAACACAGCAGGAAGGCACAAGCTGTAACAGAGCAGCTTGAAATCAAAGGGAAAAATTATGCCTTTTTTATATTAAGTTCTCTCCTATCTTGCCTTCCAGTAATCCAAAGCACACCAGCTTTAATAAAGCCTGCACAGAATTTGTCCAGCTGCTGCCAAGCCGCCAATACCAATGAAAGTATTTCCTTATCTAATGGCACTACTAGAGCCTGGCATGAAAAGGAAGTGTAATGTATTGTGAGCTATGGCCTGGGCCTAATCACCCTCTCTTGCTATACTCCCAAACTCGTCTTGAGGGTTGTGTGCAAAGCTTTCCATCTGCCTTGGGCTGCCTTCCTCTCCTAAAGTAAAAATGGTATCATTTGATCATCATGCAGCATGGGATGCGGTCATCACTGGAAGAGGGAAATAAGTAGAGTAAGTAGAGGTTTCAAAGGTAAGGCAGCCCACAGCAGTAAAACATAGTCTTGTCTGCATGAAAAACAAAAGGCAAAATTCAATGTCTGGTTCATCATGAGGCATGCGTACTCTGAACTTCCAGTTTCATCTTCAGATGAATCCCTTTCTTCAGATGCTGAATCAGCCACAGACACATCATTATCTGTTGCTACATCTTCTTCATCATCACTCAGTGCAGAGCTGTCCAACAGCAGCTGGCTTCTTTGCTGATCACACTCTGCAATTTAATTTCACTAAGTTAGATCTATTATTTACTCTCTCTCCTTGGAACTACCCTTTAAATGAGTTATTATAAATGGTCTGTAATGGTTCCTATTTGAAACGGACCCAATTCAGCTGGGTTAAAATCAGTCTTAAATAAACTAGTTTCCCTAAATATTGAGGCTGACCCCTTCCACACATTGAGACTATTCTGCTACAGACCAAAACAAAACATTTGCTCTATTCACCCTATGAACAGCTAAAAATGTTACCTGAGAGAGTCTCAGTGTCATAAATTCCACAGAGTTATACTATTTGTGAACAAATCTGCCTTATAAAGGGAAGGTCTCTCACACAACTCATACTAACAGGGTCTGCTGTGGTCCTATGGTATTAAGGCAACTTGAAAATTATAACACATATAGTTCAAAGGAGGTACATTTTTAATGGCCTGGTAACACCCAAAGGGTAAGAACTGCTGTTTGCTTTTTAATTCTCGGAATACACATGCAACAATGATCTCTGCAACTCCCATATCCATGTAACAATAATCAAGCACTAAGCAATTAAAAATTGCAGAAAATGTCACCAAATTAAAGTACCTTCCTACATGAGTATAAAGCAACAACTTATGTCGTGGGGATTTTCCACGGTGTTTGATAGCAGCTACCAGACATAGGTGGGATCCATTCTTTGAGACACTGGCCAGAGGCTTTAGCACTGTTCTTTGCCTTTTGCTAAATACAGTTTCAATCCCTGCTGTTCGAGATGGTTGGTAAGGACACAGAAAAACCAATGATTATATTTATAGCAATTCCATTATCAACTTTAAAATGTAAACTCACCTTCAATAAGCTTACATCAGTGCATATGGGAAGAGAGAAAAAAGAAAATACAATTAGACTTTGGTGTGCAGCCCTGGTCTTACATACCACCACCAGCACATCCAAGCAATTACAACAGATCAGATGAGGAGTGCTAGGCTATCGCTCTCTAATTTTGGCTAAGAACATTAAAAGTAGTAGCCAAGTAGCTGTTGTCCTGAGAGCAAATAAGAGGTTGCTGCTAGTTCTCTTCCCACTGCTGGAACAGGATAGAAACAGAGGCAGCTTTAGAACCTCCTGAAAACCCTCCACCCTCCACCCATTTCAGCTTCCAAACTGGATGTTGGCTGGAGGCGTTTCTTTCCCTCAATTTTCCCCAAACAGGAAAATTCATACTAGATGAACTAAAGAAAAGAAAAAACCAAAACAAACAAACAAACAAACAAACAAACAAACACCAAAAACAAAACAAAAAAACCCCAAAAGACAGAACAGGGATTGGGAGGAAAAAATTCCAGTTGTCTGCTCTATGGGCACTAGGCAAATAGAACTTAAATATCTACAATCTGTCAGTAGCTGCTAGAAGAATGAGGAACCCACAGATCTGCCAGTGCCACCGCGGCAGGAGTTTCCCCCTCAGGGTACACCACCAAGTGACTTGGAGGGACGAGCTCTTTGGAGCTCCAAAGCAAGGGCTGTGCTTCAAGCCAGCTGCCCACAGCATCTCACACTGGCCACATGAGCTGTACAGTTCCCTCTCTGCCCATTCCCCTCCCACAAAACAGAAACTATGACAACACATGGATCCTTACCTCTAAGTACTCATCCATCCAGTTTGGAGAACTAAGAATACCTGATGACCATGCACTAGAGAGAGCACAGCCAGAAAGAACATGCAGCCATTAATTTCACCACACATCAAGTGTTACTGATACATAGAATGTCAGAAATTAAAACATCCCCTACTCTGACTTAGCAACACCCCAGCCCAGCAACACAATTATTCCAAAAACTCTTATGTATACTGCAAGCATTTCAGCACATCTCAAGCAATTATGTAAGACACATTCATTAATGACCTCATGAACAGAGAAGAAAAATTTCCATTGGATTTTGCTAGGATTTCTTTTTTTAAAAGTGGTTCTCTTCCAGATAGGATATTATATTCTAGGTCTGAAATTTTGCATAATATCAAGCAGAACCAAAACTTTGTCAAAAGACTATTTCTACCCTATGTCAGAAATTAGACTGTAGAGAGACACTTTATCCCACACATACCTATTGTTGGTTCTTCCTTCCTCTTCATCACTTGCCAGTAGCAGGACTGAATTATCATCTGCTCTGGAAACAAGTGGGTGCTGCTGGTTTTGCTCCAGCTGCTGCAACAGGGCAGAAACAGAGGCAGGTTAGGAACCACCTGCACACACTCCACCCTGCTCCCCCAGTTCCATGATTGGATTTGGTTTATACATGTTTCTTCTCCTCTTTCGCCCCCAAATGGGCAAATTCAGTTGTGATAGCAGCCACAAACACTTGGTGTTAGATGAACAACTGCTGAAGAAAGGAAAACACAACAGGGACTGGGAATAAAGAATTCCAGTTTGCTTCTCTATGGGCAGCAGGCAAAGAAGACGTGAAATATCCTCAGTCAACTGCTGCTAAATAATGAGGAATCCAGAGATTTGGTTGTGCCACCTAGATAAGGGTTTTTCCCTTGATGCAAAAAAATGACTTGGAAGGACGTACAGATTGGAGTTTCAAAGCAAGGGCTGCACCTCAAGCCAGCTGCCCATTAGCCAGATGAGTCCCATAGCTCCTCCTCTGCCCCATTCCCCTCCCACAGAAAATGAAAGGAGGATGACACTGGGATTCTTACCCATAAGAAGCAGTCCTTGTAAAGCACACTTGTTAAGGGACCAAAGCGCCTTGTGGTAGAGTGAAGAGAACAAGAAAAATATGCAGTCATTATTTTCACCTCACAACAAGGGTTACTGATACATAAAATGTCAGAAATTAAGTATTTCCTATTCTGATCTAGCAACATCCCAGCCCAGAAACAGCCCAATCCAGCAACACGAGCATTATAAGTACTTTTATGTACTGCAAACATTTCAACATATCCCAAACCACACTGTAAGATACAATCAATAATGGCTTCATGAACAGAAAAGTTTCTGATGGATTTTAGGGGTTTCTTTTGTGTTTTTTTTTTTTTACTCAGTTCTCTTCCATACAGGCCACTATATTCCAGGTATTAACTTTTTGCACAGGATTAAACAGAACCTAAAATCTTGGCAAAAACCTGTTGCTGCTCTGTCAGAAATCAGACTTTGGAGAGACACTTTATCTGTCACATACCCATCATCATTTCTCAGGTCTTCATCATCATGACCGGCCAGTAGCACAACTGAATCATCCACTGGTATGGAGAGAAGTGGATACTCCTCCATGCAGGTGGGTAGAAAGGGTAGCAGCTTAAGAAACATGTTTAAACCCTCCTTCTTGCTCCCCTGTTTCATCCCTATCTGGATTTAGACTGCAGGCAAATCCTTCCCTCTTTCTCTCTTAATTTGCCAAACAGGCAAATTAAGTTGTGTTAACCATAGAAATTTCATATCGGTTGCAGAGCTGATGAGAAAAGAAAGACAGAACAGGGACTGGGAGGAAAAAAAAATCCAGTTGTCTGCTCTATGGGCACTAGGCAAATAGAACTTAAATATCTACAATCTGTCAGTAGCTGCTAGAAGAATGAGGAACCCACAGATCTGCCAGTGCCACCGCGGCAGGAGTTTCCCCCTCAGAGTACACCACCAAGAAGTGACTTGGAGGGACGAGCTCTTTGGAGCTCCAAAGCAAGGGCTGTGCTTCAAGCCAGCTGCCCACAGCATCTCACACTGGCCACATGAGCTGTACAGTTCCCTCTCTGCCCATTCCCCTCCCACAAAACAGAAACTATGACAACACATGGATCCTTACCTCTAAGTACTCATCCATCCAGTTTGGAGAACTAAGAATACCTGATGACCATGCACTAGAGAGAGCACAGCCAGAAAGAACATGCAGCCATTAATTTCACCACACATCAAGTGTTACTGATACATAGAATGTCAGAAATTAAAACATCCCCTACTCTGACTTAGCAACACCCCAGCCCAGCAACACAATTATTCCAAAAACTCTTATGTATACTGCAAGCATTTCAGCACATCTCAAGCAATTATGTAAGACACATTCATTAATGACCTCATGAACAGAGAAGAAAAATTTCCATTGGATTTTGCTAGGATTTCTTTTTTTTAAAGTGGTTCTCTTCCAGACAGGATATTATATTCTAGGTCTGAAGTTTTTGCACAGAATTAAGCAGAACCCAGGAATGTGACAAAAAACATCTTTCTACCCTATGTCAGAAATCAGACTGTAGAGAGACACTTTATCTCTCACATACCCATCACTATCTCGTGGTTCCACGTCATCATCACTTGCCGGTAGCACGGCTGAATTATCTGCTTCTCTGGAAAGTGGGTGCTGCTGGTTCTGCTCCCATTGCTAGAATGGGTTAGAAACAGAGGTAACTTAGGAATCACATGAACACCTTCCACTCTGATCCTCTGCTTCAGTTCCCTGACTGGATTTAGGCTGGAAGTCTTTCTTTCCCTCTTTCTCCCGCAAATGGGCAAGTTCAGCTGTGATAGCCATGAACTCTTTGTATGAGACGAACAGCTGCTGAAGAAAAAATTCCACCCTCAAACCCACGCTTATTTTTGCAGAACTGGAGCTGTGTAATGCGGATTCTTCCATAAAGTTCAAAACCTTTGCCAGCATCACTGCTGCAAGTTTCTGCTTTGCCATGCAAAACTCAGGGAATAAACTACCCTGTGGGACGGATCTTTGTAAAATACTTCTTAGAGTAAAAAATAGAACTGGAATAATAAACTTTAAGTACTTAGAGTAATAAACAATAAAGTTGGTACCCCAGCCAGCTACAGTAGTGCTTGGTACCTAAGTGACAGGAGTACGTCAAATCAATGTTGCAGCTAAACACTTTGTATTTGGGAAGTCAAAGGCTTCCTATCCTCATCTTTCCTTTTTCTTTAAATCACTGGCCTGTATCTTGTGTGTTTCTAGAACAGCTTCAGCTTTAAATTGGCGCTTTCTATTCTATTACCCATGATTGCTAAACATTCTCCCCAAGTTTTAGAGCAACAAAAATTTTAAATTACTCTTTAAATTGCTCTGCAAGTGATACTCAGAGATGCTGATGCTTTCATAGGTGCATTTGGGGTTGACTGAGAGCTATATCTGAAGTAGGTAAGTCAGATCTGTGTTTCAGCCCTGAACATTTGGATGCCAGAAGGCAGGCCTGGCAGCACAAGAGAAAACTAATTTGGCTGTGAGATAGAGAGACGCTTGTCATTCACTACTTACCACAATACTGCCAGAATCATTGCCAGTTAGATTGATGTCTTCAGAGTCAGGAAAGTCAGCTGTGACACCTATGAATTCCTCACCAGCTGAAAACCAGAATGTTAGAATCAATACGAGAAATTGCAAAGGAATGAAATGGGCAGCGTCAGAGGAACAGGCTGAGGTAGGATTCATCTGTGCCCTAGGTCTCTTCTTTTCAGGAATGTGTCCCACATTTCACTTCAGCTTTGCTCTCAACAGTCCACAGGAGAGCATTGCCAGCCCTCTGAAAGAAAGAGTGGCTGAGCTCCTCACACAGTTCTGTTGGATGACAGCAGCTTGCAGGAGACCAGATTTATCTAACACAGGTGTATGTTTATCACACAGGAAAGAAAACCAAACCAAAGCTGGAATCATAGCAGGTATCCTGATCTTACAGTACCATACTGTAGAGGTTCCCTTGAGGGACGGGGCACAGTTAATGACAAAGTTTCCTTATCTGCTTCCCAGCTGGGAGATCCCAAACTTGAGTTTGCTACCCTGTGTAGTGGCAGCTGGGGCAACTGTCAGCTGCTCAGAGCAGACATTAAGGTACTTGAGCAGCACTTGGACCTTTGCTACACAGTTCATCTCCCACCGGTACAAATGTATCATAGCGCAGTAACAAACCCATGTGCCTGCCGGGAGCCTTGCTGTTTACAGATGCCATATTAGGTGCTTCCTAAAATCCCACATTTCCCTTCTTCCCCACTAAAGGGCCTAGAGGCTGGCAAATGCATACATTTGAGTGGACCCCAGTCCTCCAGAAGCAGATTCTGTCCTTACCAAGCTCAAAAGAAAGTGTACCACTTTCCTTGAAGTCTACTGGCTCTGGCTCTGAAGCTCCACCTGTGCTAGGAGCCAGCACCCTGCTCAGTTTCTGAGCTTGACTAGAATCATCTGCTTCTCCACGTGCTTTTGCTGATTCTAAGAGGGAGCAAAGCCTTAGCATTTTCTGTGGGCATAAGGGTAACGTGGCCCCCATTTTTGCAACACTGATGAAAGCACGAGGGTACAGATAACACTCATGAAAAGGCTGGAATATGCATCACATGGTGCTATGGGTCACTCCTCCCTGAGCACATCATCAAGGAAAAGGAGTCGCCCCTGATCTCTTGCCAGCTATCTCACCAAGAAAAAGCCTATCCCAAAGGCTTGAAAATGAGGAGGCTACTTCACAATCTTATCAGGTCATTGTTCACACTGTAAGCATTTGTGAACAATTGCTAGCATCCAGAGAGATTCAAAATCTTCCATGTCCCAAAACTTGAAGTTACATGAAGTCTTAATAGGCTTCTGTTGCCATGCATTTGCTACAAACTCTTTAAATCCTTTCCAGAAGTACCCCAGACAATGTGTTTTAGGAATAGGATTTGCATTGAGTAGTAAAGTACTCACTGTACTCATGGTGTTTCATGACCTAAAACCACTGGGAGCGTAAGCGTGACAGGCATCAGAGAAGGATGTCAGAGAAGCTGCAGTGATTGATCCCTTTGATTCCTTTAGGTAGCACACTGCTACAAAACCCTGACTTCTAGGGGTCAGAGGGCTCTTCCAAACCTACCAGAAGAGAAGAGAGGAGATTACCTATCTGGAATACGTGTTCTCTTAAATGCCACCCCTGCTCTGGGATTCCCATCCCTGAGTCACCAGTTTCTGTACAAGTTCAGTACTGGAGCCTCAGACACCTGCAGCTGGGCCAGAAGCCCAGAACAGCCCCTCAGCATCAGAAACCTTTTCAAAAATAGTCCACACTTACCTGTGTAGTCAGCCAAGAGTTTTCCTCATAAATGTCTGCAAATCACCTTCTGTTCCCACCAGGGATGGAGAAGATGTACACTACACGGAGGAGACGGACACTTTGCATCTGCTTCCCAGCAGAGGATCCATCAACTGTCTCAACAGACCCCAGGTCACCTGGGCACCCTGGGATGGAATCCTTGTGGCAACGGCGTGGCTGTGGCAACATTCCATTAACGGTAGCAGAAGCCCTCTTTGCAGCCTCCTGGTGTCCCAGAATGCTTTGGCATGGAAAGGACCTTAAACATCAGCTGGTTCCAATCTCCTTCCATGGGCAGGGACACCATCCACCACATCAGGGTGTGCAGGACCCTGGCCAGACTGGCCTTCCAAGGAGAGGCATTCCACAGTTCCTTCATGTTTTTTAGTCTGTGGCTGAAAACTCTCATGAGACTGTTTTAACTTTAATCCCCAGTAAATAGAAATTAAAACTAAATGAAGAGATTTTTTGAGGTTGGGTTGGATTTTTTCCTAAATCGGTGAAAGTCTAATAATTTAGATTCTTATTTAAAGTCTCAGAAGTCTTGAATTTTTCAGGTGTTCAACTATTCCTCTGCTGAGTATTTCACAAGAGGATTGGGAGGAGATTTGCTCTGCTTCTGGAGACAGCACCTTCCTCTTGAAGCCCTGCTCTGCTATGAAAGGCAACACAGCAAGGAAAGTGAAATTAAAATTCAATTTTTCTTCTAGCCAGTCTGCCACTGGACCTGCATTCAAAGGGTTTGGCTGGTGCTCCTAAGAGTAGCAGTAAACCCATCCTAGCCCTGCTGGATACAGGGATGCTCCTCAGCCCCTGGTGCCATGAGTGCTCTTGGGTGTGGGGAGGATGGTGGAAATTCATCCAGTGCTGTGGATAGCATATGGATATTCTCAGCTCACAACCTACCAATGAGGAGGATCATTTCTTAAAATAATTTCTCTGTTGATACAACAGTTGCCCTTAGGTAATGGGAAAGGTATTGAGTGTTTAAAGATTGTTGGGGATGACTTTCCCATTTTTCTCAGTCCTGTGTCTGGAAATTGAAGCAAAGGCTGGTTTTGGTCATCATACACACATCCTTCATTTCTCATATTCGGTGCCTGGCACAAAGTACTTACTTATTCATATACTAAATATGTATTTGGAATTAATCTAGCAGCTTAGCATTTTTATTTCAAGCATTAGATCTCCTTTAGGATTTTTATTATCTAAAACTCTGCCCTTTGGACTCAACATTTTTGGAAAGCAGGAGTGTTTAAAATGAGATGAAGCACAAATGGATTTACTGGCATATGAAATATCCCATGTGTTAAGGCAGGGAGCCTGTTCACTCACTCCACAGGTACAGCTGAGGTTGGCTGAGTGGGCTCAGCCCCACTTGTATTTTGGTGTGGAATTGGATGGCTTTTTGCAGGAATGTGTCAACAGGGATAAGGGAGGAGGGAGCACTGAGGAAAAGGAGGGTCAGCTTTCAGCAAGTCAAACATTTGAAGGCTGTCAGGCTTGATCTTCCTCATCGCTGGTGGACGATGGCAGCAAGGGGCTGGGAAATTTTATTGTAAGCCCCAACACTTTTTTAATTAAAACCACTATTGAAAACATTCATCACTTGGTGGTGGGAGGGAGATAAAGCTCCTACCCCTTCTCTGCACATTGCAGGGAAGCTGAAAAGGTGGCATACCTATTTTATCTCCTCCCGTGCAGGCCAGCTTTGAAGCAAGGTATAAGATCTCTAAAACAGCCCCTGCCATTCCATTTCATGACAGAAGAAGTTTTTATCTACCAACTTCCCAAACTTAAAAGATTAATTATAGCCAATAGCCTAAGCTTAACCCAGACTGACTGGCTTGGTATATTAACCACCTGGAGGAATAGCATTGGGATTTTCACACAGTGGCTACATTTTGCCAGGATTTTTTGGCAGGAGAAGTTTTTTCCAGACAACCTCAGGAAGCGTGAAAAACCCACAGTTCACTGGCCAGAGATTGTCAGCTCTGTACTCTTCCAAATCAGGGGTACCCTGATGATCAGAGCAAGGCCCATAAAGTAATTTAAGAAGGGTGAATGTAGTATAGGATGTTGTTTAACAAAGTATCCAGCTGCAAGGCAATTGCTCCCCAAAGAAACCTTGCAGACCAGTCCCTCTAAAGCTGCCATGAGGACGCAGGGAAATAGGCAAGGATTACCAAAAGAGGCCCCAAACAGATTGTAATATTGGCTAATAATATTTTTTGCTTATGTCACTGAGATTTGCATTTTACTCCATGTATCAAAATGTGCCTTTACTTGACTATAGCAACGGTTCTGACTTCAGAATATGTTTTCCAAAATGTTTACAGGGAAGTGCTGGTGGATGGTCTATTAGAGACTGTTCGGAGTAAGTAAAAACATTTTTGAACCCCCCTGATAACAGGCAGTACTGAGTGGCTTCCTCTGCAGAAATAAAACCCAAGTTTCCTAGTGCTGAGGCTGCTTTGCACCCTCATCAATGTCAATGAGGCAAAGGATGGAGGCTTTCGGGCACCTTCCATTGTCCAAAAACATGGATGTACTCAGGCCTCCTGCAGTTGCCCAGCCTTGCCTGCCAACTTAGGAGCAGGAAGGCTGAGCACTGGGAGGAAGGGTGTGCTGGGGGTGTGCACAGTATTTCAGTCCCTGTCAGTCCCTGGTCTTTGGTGTGGCATGAAGATGGGTCCCACTGAGGAACTACAGTAGGTGACAAGGAAAATCATTATTGTCCTGTAGCCATGTTCAGTCCCTTTTGAGAGATGCTGCTTTCAACTGCTCCCTCTGGCTGTCTGCTTTTGCCCTCTTCTGAAACTACATGGTGTTACAACGGAGAAGGCACTCTTGTCTCTCTGGGAGGTTCCCGCTGCCACCCCATAGCCAAGAAAACATCTGAGAAGGGCTATTTGTGATGGGCACCACCTGCCCCGTCCATACAGCCAGCATTGATCTCTGTAACTGAAAATATACAGTTCAAAACTCCATTTGAATCGTTCCTCAAAGCGTGCCATTGGTTTTTAGGCTTATTTTAAAAAACATTTTAGCAGTTCTTTGCAACCTTGCTGGCCTGAAGCAGCAGCGTGTACCCATACTTGCCTGGTCACATGACCACAATTAACATTCATAAGAGTAGCTGGGATTTTCAGGGACAATTCATTTTTTGTTCTGCACCCTCAGACAGTACATATCACTCTTCACTTGGGTTCATGCACTTACAAGGTGGGATGAATGACCTTAAATCACTTCAGCAACAGCCTCTGCTGCCCCAGAGTGAAGAAACACCTGTAGATAAATCACTGCTGCCCTTGATTAAAAAAACAAAACAAAACAAAACAAAAAAACCCAAAACACAAGGAACATAATGTAGATGTATATTTATTAAAAGTTCTAAATTAAATCTTTTCTTAAAAACACACAGCTCAGCCGAGCCAAAGAGCAAAAGGCCACAGAAGAAGCTCTCCCAGACTTGGTGACTACCTCTAGCTCAGCTGTAAGCTTGCTGTGGGTGTTTGAGCATGAGGGGTGGGCAGAGTCACCCTGCCAACCCCCATCCTGCCAGCCCTCATCTGCTCACCCTTCACTGCAAGGAAAAACCAGCTCCCTGATTGTTCCAAAACTCTGGGAAAACCTTTTCCTAGGGAAACTTGTGATTTTTATATTCAGTGGCCTCTTGTGCTATTTGGCAGGGGAGTTTTGAAAGAGCAGGACCAGGCAGCATTGTGGTGCTGAGCAGGGGGCTCAGGGTGAGCATACCAAAATACTGTATTCTCCCAGATGGGGAGCCAGGGTCACAGCACAAAAATTCCAGGTGCTTTTGCAGTGACTGTGCAAGGAGGTAATGCTGGTTTATGCCTATGCCATTTATACCTGAACTAGCCAGTTTTATACCTGACCTTGCCATTCAGGCTGAGCTCCCCAGGTCCTCGGGGAAGCGGTGGGACAAGACGGCAGCAGTGCCCACGCCAACATCAGGCAGAACTGGGCATCATTCAACAGGCACAAAACATTCCCAGCAACAGGCTTTTTATTCCACTAGATGGTGCCCAGCCCTCGCTTAAGGATATTGCTTAATCTTTAGGACAAGGGTATGGTCAGGACTGAGGATGGAGGGGCCTGGGCACTATGCCAGGGCTGCAAACCCCTTAGTTCCAACCCTGTCAGCAGTGAGACCCCAAAACCATGCTCTTCATTTGCCAGGCAATCATGCCCAGCCCTAGAGCCCCAGAGCATTGCCGTAGTCCATAAATCCAGGGGTGTGATGTGCCATGGCAATTCTACGGGTGAGTTTTCCAGCCCAGACTGGCAGCAGCTCTGCAGCACCTTCTAGTCTGAGCTGGATGGGCCAGCATGGGAGGTCCATGAGCCCTTGGGGGTCTTCTGCATGCTGCCCCAAGCCTGGGAAGCTGCAGGCAAATCCCTGCCACAGGCTGCCTAAATCTCCATGTGTCTCCAACACTGGGATCAAGGTACACAGAGCAGCTTTCCTGGAAATACCAGGGCCTAATCACCTGGTTGGGGCCATGGTGGGCATATGCAATTTTGACTTTTTCTGCTGGAGAACATGAGCAGTAGCAAAGCAGAGTCCCAAGAGCTGGTGGTAACTGATAGCACCAGTGAGACACAGTGTCCTGGTGTTCCAGCATGAATCAGCTATGTATGATCCCTAAGTACCAAGTTGCTGCAAGAAGCTATGGGTGTTTCATCCCTGGAAGTGTTCAAGGCCAGGTTGGATGGGACTTTGAGCAACCTGGTCTAGAGAGTGGCGTCCCTGCCTGTGTCAGGGGAGTTGGAACTAGATGATCTTTATGGTCCCTTCCAACTCAAACCATCCTGTGATTCTGTGTGCCATACCAGGATCTGCCACTTCCCTGCATGCAGCTGTGCAGAGGGCAGGGAAGCAGGTACTCTGTGAGTACTTCACTGACATCACGGCTGCTCCTACCTGCTCCTACCTGCTTCCTGCATAGGCACAGCACTGGGGGTGAGTCCCCTCAGCATGTGCTGAGGCAATACATCTCCCCTAGAGGCTCAACGCCTCTCCCACTGTGCCGTTCACTCTGGCATGCTCCTGAACACGCCTGTTTTAGCAGCTTCTCAGACAGAAAAAGCAACCTGCAATTGCATAAACAGTGATTAACTTTGATTAGCACTGAGGGCATGGCTCCAGTGTGTCGAAGCCCAGCCCGGCCTGTGTGCAGGGGCCAGTGGCAGGAGTGGTGGTGGCACAGTCAGAGTGTTATGGTGCTCCTGGAAGGACAGTGTGGCCAGGAAATGTACCATCAGGAGGGCATGATGGGGACTTCTTGCTGGGGGAGGTGGATGAACTGAGGGGGTGGATGCTCTGTGGACCTCCCTAGCAAGCCCAGGGATGCTGTTGGCCCTGGGCAGGATCTGGCATCCCAAGGGAGGGATGTGTAGGGCTTGTTGGCCAAGTTGCAGTCCCACAAGAAATGGCAGGGCCAGGGATGTGCTGGGGCCAGAAATCCCCTTGTGCCCAGGGACCAGCCCACCCCCAGCACGCTGCTTGTGGCAGTGACTGCCTGAAGTCCCATTGCAAACACCAGAGTCAGCAGATCCACAGGTACAGAAATGCCTTTATTTCTCCAGTAGGCTGAAGTGAAACTGCGAGGACAGAGGCTTTTTCTCACTGCTTCTTTAGTTGCTTCGCATCAGTGCACAAACATCGCTACCCTATGCCCTGTAGCATAGCTGCTGTTCCCTGGCTGTCCAGCACAGCACAACTGTGCATTACTGCTGCTATGCCACGCGCAGCCTCCCCCAGATTAACAGCAGACTGCATGAACCAGTGATTTTTGGCTCCTGGGCTGTGAAGCACTGTGTGCCCCCCAGCAACCTGCCCCTCACCCAGGCAAGAGCAGAGCCCGCAGGGGGATGCCAAGGGGGAAAACACGGCGAGTTACCCCCAGATCCACCGCTGGAGCCTACCGGGGTGGATACTGGCCACGCCTCAGAGGGGCCCCTGGATCCAGCGGCCTTGGGGGTACCCTGGGGATCCCCACCCTGAGGGCTGCAGTCCCGTCTGTCCACTCTCGCTGTGGCTGCCCCGGTCCCCCTCGGAGGACTGGCTGCTGTCGGCACTCCCGAGGCCGGGATAGGGGCCATGGGGGCCGCCGCCCGCCCCGCCAAGGCTGTAAAAGGCCCGCTCACGGACGTGGAGCTCG
>NW_005054304.1:626808-631763 GCF_000277835.1 Geospiza fortis | reverse complement strand
TGGCAGCATGAGATCTGCCCCCAGCATCACCATCATAGCCGCCAACACTTCTCTGGGCCCCGCTTGACACCTGGTCACTGGGTTTCCCACTTGGAAATGGTGCTTTGTCCACCCTGGGTGTCTTGTCCAGCCCTGCTCCCCCTGGACGGACCCTCATGCCTGCCCCAGGCCGTGCCTCCACACGGGAGGGTGTGGAGGTGGCTGTCCCCACTTCCCCACTCCCTCTTCTGCCGAGCACAGTGCCCATGCCTGCCTTGTGGCTGCTGGCTGTCACTGACGGGGTGGTGTGGGCCCCCTCAGTAGTGGCTGGGTGGACGCTGGCCCCCTTGGCTGGGACTGTGGTAGTGGCCTCCATGTCACCCCTGTGGCGGGGGGTCGTGGTAGCCACATGGTCTGGCTTCCCCTTGGACTTCTGCCCCTCTCCTCTCACCTCATCATCATCTTTCCCATGGATGCTGGCCACTGTGGGGCTGGTAACGTCACCACTAGTGACTCTCCAGGGAACAGGGGTTACCAGCCCTCTATCAACACTGATGGTGGTGGCACCTTCCTCATCCTCTCCAGTGAGATGGCTGTCCCTGAGGCTGCTGGCAATGCTGTCCCCATAGGTTGGGGTGGCTGTGGTGGCCAGTCTTTCAGGCTGCCTGCGGGCAGGCACGCTGTCATCTTCATCTCCACTGGGTGTCACAGTGACATCCAGCCTGTGGAGGGGCCTGCTGCTTCCCACAGAGGGGATGCCGTCATTCTCCCTACTCACTGTGACACCAGCCTGGGTGGTTACCTGCTCCCCCATATGGATGTTGGCCCTCCCAATGAATATGTTTACCTCATCATCCTTGCCTGGAGAGATCTGGGTGAAGCCATTGGCCCTGTCTGTGCTGCCCAGGCTCCCGTGGGTGATGGTGACGCTGCCTGAATCGGGGACGTAAGCGTATTCATCCACACCTGCAGCATCCACTTGGACATCCTCCATCTTCTCAGTGACAGAGGACAAAGCAATGCCTCCTGTCCCTGTACCCTGCTTAACACTCTCCTGCCCTTGGCCAGAGACAGTGGCCTCTCCACTGCCCTCATCCCCTGCCCCTCTGGTAGTAGGGGCCCTCCCCTTCCCAGCAGTCATGGCCTCCCCCACCGGAACCACCCTGGGGGCACCATCATCCTTATTCTCACTGCTGACCCTGGACCTGTTCCCTACCACAACCTCACTGGGGCGTTCACCCTGAGGAACAATGGGAACACCGCCATCAATTTCCACCACCAAATCCAGATCGCCGCTGCCCTCTGAGCTGGATGGGGTGGGACCCATTCCACCACCACTGCCACGTGCTCGCATGCCAGTGCCAGGGTGAGGACTGGGACCATCCCTGCTGATGTCCGGGGTGCTGCGGTTTTCGGGGCTGAAGACAATCCCATACTCAATTACTTCACTGCTGCTGTTGTCGCTGTGCCCTGGGGCTGTCCCAGCTGACCCAGCTGGTGGCTCCCTCCTGGCACTGCCCTCATCCAGCCCCTGGCTGGGGATGATACTCTGGTGGTCAGCCTCTTCTTTCTGGAGAAGGGAGAAGGGAGACGTCAGGGTGATGGATTGCTGCTGGAGGTACCCCAGGCAGGCCAGGGTCCCGCAGTGTCCCCTGGCTACCCCCTTACCTTTATCTGTGTCTGGTTCCTCCGCGTTGAGAATGAGTAGACATATTTGAAAATGTAGAAGCCATGCTTGGCATTGCAGCTTTTCAGAAATATCTGGTGGGGAAGAAAATAACCAAAACCCACAATTTTCTTATTAATTGCATTGGCAGGAGTTTCCCTTTCTGCGTCTGGCACTGCAGTAGAGTCCCACAGTGCCCACTGAGGCCCCAGGAGGTGGCAGAAGGATACATACCCGGTGTTGTCCCACACAGTTCCCAGCAGCTCTCTCAGGCAGCGGAGGTGGCACCTGTGGGCAGCAAAACACAGGGATGAGCTGAGGCATCAAACACTGCCTCAGCATACAGGCAGCTGCCAGTGCCAACTGCTGACCACCCACCCTTTCCCACCTTCAGGGAAGGATGGGAAAACTGCATTGATTAGCTACCAAATTCCCAGGCACTAACTGGGGTGCTGACTTAAAGACAGCAGTAGTAGGAAAGGTCAAAATCCCATTTCCAGGGTCTGAAAAGTATTGTGAATTTTGCTCCAGCATGATTGCATTGCATGCTAGCTTTCATAGGGTGTTGTTGATAAATAACAAATAACCTTTTCCTGGAGATTGCTGCAGAGGATTTTACCACAGTGCATTTTTAATACACAGCATCATTGCTCACAAAAGAATGCTCCAGCTTACTGCTTGGATCTGCCTGTGATGAGTCCGGAGCTGGTTAACTGGCTACAAACACTAGCTTAGTAAGCACTGGAGTTTCCAGTGTTTACTAAGCTGCTGAGCAGCAACCTGTGTGTCCTCACAGCTGAGTTTCTGTACATGCTTGCAGGTTTCCAGCTCTCCCTGATTATCCTGGCATCTTTTGGTGGGTATTGGCTAGTGCATCCCTCAGGGTTGGGGAACCTACTAGTGGGAGCATCCTGTGAGCCCCACAAAGCCATTTCAGGCATCCCTTACATGCCAGAGTGAGAGACAGCCCCATGGAAGAGAGTCCTCTTTGATTTCAGAAAAATTAGTCCCTGAAAGCCCAGCTGAAGGGGCAGAAACACACCCCAAAGTATTGAATATCCCCAGGTTGTTTCATTGTTTGTGAACAGTGTCAAAGGCCAGATTACAGCTCTGGTCACACAGCATAGCATTAACTCCCATATGTGCTCCTATCTGAAAAGCAAATCTGTGCTGATTTATTGCCTTCCCCTGAGCTGCTCTGCTACAGACCGGGTTGTAAGAGCTTACTCCATGGGGTAAAAAACACATGGGAGGGGCCATCTCAGGGAAGATGGGATTTCCCTCCTCCTTACCCTGACAAAAACACAAGCCTTTTCTAGGAGCAGACTTTCACTCTAGCTGTGTATTTAGTAAGCTGAGCAACAGTTATGCAAGACAAAAATGGCTCCTATTATATTCATCTTAGCTTGCCCTGTGTTTAGTTAAATCTCTCAATATTTCAAATTAGGAGAGCTGGAAAATAATTGTGGGCGCCCCTCTGACCACTGTTCCCCACACAGGTAAGATGAGCATCCTTCCCGCACCTCCCTTCCTGTGGCTTCATTCAGGCTGTTTGCAGGCCAAAAGCACCAGGCAGATCCCAGATCCCCAGAAATCCAGGAGGTACAGCCACCCAGATGGACACTTGTTCAATGCCCTGATTGCTAAACTGAAGGAACATGCTCAGCCACCTCAGTGCTAATATATATTTTTTCTTCTGGGGTCATCTCTGCTGTTTACCTTACTTCATTCCCCAAGCACCAGAGGTGGTGTACACAACTACAAGCCATGTTTTCCCACTGCTGAAAGCATTCCAGGATGCACCGGATAGCACATCTCATGCTTCCAGCAGTAGCTGGGAACCCAGGAAAAGCCATACTTACAGGTGTGGTGAGGGCTGTGCTGAGCAGGCACAGGCACAGACAGACAAGGGATGTTTGCATCTTGGGCTGCTCCTGGAGGTACAAAGTGAAGCATTGCTGCAGTTTGTATTCCTGGGACTTGTGGTCCTCAATAATCCTGGTTAGCAGCAACCTAAATGCTCCTGCTATCCCAAAGCTCCCATGGCAGCAGGGTTTTGCAGTGACCCTGGTTTTTCCCAGGCTTTGTGGTGGCCCTCGGCATTGTCCTGCCTCTTTGCATCCCTCACAACAAGGGCAATGCTCTCACCATGTGCTTAGGGCACAGCCAGCAGCTCCAAGTGGGAGCTCTGACACTGGCTATTAAAACTGCCCAACTTCCTCTGTCAAAGCAGCTTGAGTGGATATTTGTAATAAATGATCCCCTAAAGTTGCTGCAAGTTAAGCTGTTCATAAATCTGAATAAAGAAAGCAGCAGGCTTTAGGCTTTCACAGCGCTGATAAATGGCAGCAGGCAATATCTCCATTGGCCAATTCTCATTTCACCCAACCGCCCTTGCTTGGGCTTGCAGGTCCATCCCAGAGACCGAAGCCATACCAGTATTGCTGCAGGAAACACCAGAAGGAAATATATGCACAAAGATCAGCAGTACAAAAGCAACATAAGCTCAAGAGATGAGCACGGCCAAGGATCAGGATGTCCCCATCCCCACTGTGGCTTGCCCAGAATGAAAGCAGGAGAATCCCTGCTCAGGGACAGCAGAGCTGAAGGGCTAGGCAGAGACAGAGCAGGAAGCTAGGTAAGAAGATTACCTTTTCCTGTCGGAGGCAGGTCCCACAGGCAGACTGTGGAGCCTGTGCCCACTTTGCTGAAATTTAAAGTTGGCCCCGGGTGCACAGAGCCAATCAGCTCCTGCCCAGGGACATTTGTCAGCTCTGGCAGCACTCACAGATAACCAGGGGGAGTAATTTCCAGCTAAAAATGTGTTTGTGGTAAAAGACAGCTATCAAATGTTCCACCTGGCTGGATAAACAGAAAGCACAGTTTATAAATATCTGTTCTGAAGGCAAAATTGCTCAATGATTAGTGCAGATCTTAGTGTGGCACACATCCAGCTTGGTTATTGATAAGAGGGTGTGCAGTGGATCTTGGCTTGCTCACTGTGACCAACATGGGAAAGCTGGCAGGGCTGCAGAAATGGAAGGACAAGATCCAGAGCCAGGCCTGGTCCTGGCCCTTTGGCACAGAAGGGCAGTGTTGGCCAAACTGAGAGCCTCACCATACTGTGTCTTCTGACACTTGCTTTTTGGGTTTCAACCTCAACCCCTCTGAGTTAAACCCATGCAAGCGCAAAAGAGAAGAAATATGTATGGCAAAAAAAAAAAAAGAAGTATGTTTTTCCATGTGCTGCTTGCACAAGTCCCTTTGAGCCCTACTTCATTACAAAGAAGTGCTACAAGGGTGTGGACAA
>NW_005054304.1:586388-626745 GCF_000277835.1 Geospiza fortis | reverse complement strand
TCCCACTGCTGCAGCCAGCCTGGCTCAGGCAGTCACTGTGGTGGTGGTGGCAGCAGCTCCCATCCCACTCTCCATTCTGCCCTAACCCAAACCCCGGGAGCTGGCACAACGCCCACGTTATCATCAGAAATGTTTAAACCATCAGCATCCAGCCTCAAGCAGGAGCAAATCCTGGAGCCAGCAGGAAACTGACCCTAGCCACTGGCCAGGGAGTGGCAGTCGGATGCCACCCCACAGGGGAGCCAGCCCATGTGCCTTGGCTCCTGGAGGAGAGCCTTTGCCAGGTGCCTGGGGGGCTGACGCACACAGGACTGGGCTAAGCGCCCTGTAGGAGCAGGACCTGGCCCCCGACAGCGCCAGGGCTCTTTGTCCGTGCCAGTTTCCTGACGTAGTGGAGCACTCCCTGGGGATGTGGATGATGGAGCTCTTGCGTCCCCACAGCAGCCATGAGTGCATGCAGGGCTCCTCAGTGCCACCGTAGGGATTTGTCCCCAGGGGTGCCCATGCTGCAGGCAGCACCTACTGCCTCCCCAGAAGCTGCAGCCTGGCTTTGGCGTACAGAAGCAGTTTTGTACAATGCCAGTGACTTGCTGCTGCAGGAATAGACTAGTTCTGCAGTTGGACCTGCATCAGAAGCTGAACTCAGGTTTCCTTCCTAGGAGTGCAAGAGAAGCATGGAACCTGCCATAAACTGTGAATGAGGGCCATCACTATTCCCAGATGGTGGCATCTGCCTGGAACCCAGTGGGATTTGTTCTATCCCTATCCATAGTGCAGAACACCAGTTGGCCAGGGACATACTCCTGGGAAGGGACCCTGAGGACTCCCAGCTAGGCATCACCATCACTGATGAAGGAGGGGAGTGGATGCACCACTGTCACAGCCCTGTGACAGCCCTACCTTGCTCTGGGAATGAGGCTGTGTGACAGGGACATTTTGGGCTGCAGTACTGGTGTTCAAGACACACATCCAAGTTGCCCAGTCTCGTACCCATATGCCTGGTGCAGGGACAAAGGAAAGCCCTCATTACAGGGGTGTGCATCTACAGCTAGTGATGCACAGAAAGAGAAATTAGCGGTTTTGCCCTTATTAAAATTGCCTGATGTGTGGTCAGGCCATGGGAGGCACATTACCAAGGAATAGAAGACAGGATAAAGTTATCACTGCTCACGTATTGGAAATTCACATCAACTTTACATAAAACAAGGCTGTAATCCCACAGCAGTGTCCCTAAGAGCACCCTTTCATTTTTCAGACGGCACTCTACAGAAGCTTTCCAAGTTAGCCTTGCTATTCCTCCCTCCTTTCATGTGCATCTGAGCTGGAATAACAAGATTCAGCCCTAAGCATCATGGGCAACTGCAGCCCCTCAGCCCCTCCCCAAGTGCTGCGCTCCTCCACTGACCACAGAAAATTTGGCAGCAAACCTTTTGTCACCAACAAGCTCAGTTCAGTTGCTTTATTCATTTCATTTCATTTCATTTCATTTCATTTCACTTTGCAAGATACAAAAAAAAGCCTGGGATGGAGCCAGGGATGGAGCCTGTGCATGACAAGCTGCCTGGCATCCCCTCTGGCATGCGGCAGCTCCAGGGAATCTTCAAATGCACCTTCCTGAGTGTCTGGGGCTGACAGGGACAGCACCAGGGCTGTCCCCCATGCTCACTGGCTGTAGTAGTAATCCTGGCCATACACATCGTACCCGTGCCCTTTGTAGTAGCCGTACTCATCCTCATATGCCCGGTAGCTGTCCCCACGTGCATACTCATCCTGTTCCTCGTACCCACCCTCAGTGGTGCCCTCGTCCCCCCGGCTGTGGTCCCTGGCTGTCACATCATACTCCCACAGCTCCCCAGCTGTGGTGGCATCTGTGGTGACATCTGTGGGTCCCCCATCATCCGTAGTGGTCGCCTGTATCAGACCCTCTTCGTTGGTGGTGCTTGCAATGGTGGTAGCTTCAGCTTCTTCCTCTTCCTCCTCCTCCTCTTCCTCTTCTTCTTCTTCCTCCTCCTCTTCCTCCTCTTCCTCAGCTTCACCAGTGCCCTCCTCAACCACCACAGTGCCATTGCCATGAGGTCCAATACCCTCTGTGGTATTGGTGCTTGTGCCATTGACACCATTCTCATTCTCATCTACTTCTTCTTCCTCCTCTTCCTCCTCATTCTCATCACTGTCTTCATTTTCAGAGTCTTCCCCCTTGCTGGCCGTTCTCTGCCTGATCCTTTGGCAGCCCTTGCCCTGGCAGAGGGAAGACAGCACAGCATTACCTGGATGTCAGGAGCTTGCAGCTCCATGTGGAAAGGGGAAGGTATGGGCACAGCTGAGCATTCCCCCTCACCTTTCACGGCAGGACTATCTTTTTGGGGTACCCTTTCCAACCCCAAGTTAATGCCCAGAGCTTGGTCCAGCTATAGGTATTTCCACAGCAACCCCCCAAGCAGAAACAGAGTGCAGGGTATCCCATGGGTACAAGCAAACATGCAATGAACAGCCCCCTCCCCATGGGTGCTCCCTCTGTCTCCCCAAACCACACCTGCTGGGGGGATGTGATGTCTCCTCCCAGTGCAACTTGGCAGTCCTCAGGGGCTGCTCCAGCAGGGCGTCCAGCTGCCTTCGTTCCAGCATAAAATGGCTCCTACAAGGACAGGGACAGGACAGGGCAGGGGGTCAGCAGCTGGAATGGAGCACAGGCCTCCCCACAGCGAGAGGGATACAGTGCATCCACACAGAGCATTTGGGCATTGCTCCGAGTTCCCTGCTTTCTCACGGGTCTTGTTCCAGGCTGAAATGTGGGAGCTGCAGCAGGGCAGATGGAGCTGTGCAATTACGTGGCGGTGGCTGGAGTCGGATGTTCCCATTCTGGCTCCAAGTTTTGCTTTGCAAAGCATCTAAAGGTTTTCTTCTGAAGTTACCTCCCCAGTTTCCAGTAAACAAAGAAAGCCACAGGCACACTACATGCGAACACACTGCATGTCATGTGCGGACAGTCAGTGAGAGTGTGATGGCTCAAAGCCAGGCGTGAGCCCAAACCCCACCAGCAATCAGCCATCGGCAACACTTGGCCCCAGAGATCAGCAGCAGAGCGGGGCTCTCAGGGGGTGCACGGCTAAAAAAAGGGTAAGGAGTAACCCAAATGCAAACAGAGCCTGAAGCACACACCGAGGGCCCAGCCTGGGAGGTGGAGCTTGTTGGCACCAGCATATGAGCCCAGCTCTGGCAGGGAGACCTGAGGTCAGTGTCATCGCTGCCCTGGGCAATCTCTGCTGCTCACACGCCAAGACCAAGGACACCTACCCTGGCATTTTGGGCCACCTCCTACCTTGAAATACAGGTGCACGTGCTGGCAGAGAAAATCCAGGCTGCTCTCCTGTCCAACAGGAGAGCCATCAAATTGCACAGTGCAGCCAGCTGTGCCAGTGGAAGTGATGCTCCCTATACAGCAGCCAATATAATGCTTTTTACAAACCAATATGCTTTTTAATGCTTTTTACATAACTGACCTTGGGGCCTTTCAGCATGATTCATCTTGCTGACCACCCTGCCAGTGAAGGCACATCCCTGCATGAGAGCAGCCACAGCTCTGGTGCCCTCAAAATGAAAAGGGCAGACCTACAGAGCAGCTACATTCCTGCATACCAGTTAATTTCTTCCTGAGAAATGAAATTCCACCTTTTGCTGCCCATCCCACTGCTCAAATTTATCCCTAGAGATTGCAGTGGTAGGGGAGAGAAACAGCTAAAATGGGGCAAATTGCAGGGAGGTGCCAGAGCTGGCACAGGGGCTACCCCATGGTATATCCCAAGCCCTGACAGGCCTCCAAAGCAGGTTTAAAACCAGACTCCCTGCTTTCATTAAATAACTTTTTAAAAAGAAAAAAATAAAGAAGTTGATTAAGCGTGACACACAGGATTCTAAGCATAACAGATCCTTATTTCAAAGCACCTATGTGCCTGAGACCGCTGGACTATTTTTGAGCATTTGCAGCCCGATAAGGCACAAAAGATCTTTGTAATCCCTTACATTTAATTTTGGACCTGGATTGCTCTCACAGCTCCAGAGGTGCCCAAGCTCACACTGATCCAGCAGACAGGAGCAGCTTTACCATCTGACTGATACCAATTTGACTTTCCCAATATAGCATCAGTTTGTGTCACTCCACAGACACATGCAGAGCATAACTGGGTTTTCCGTAGGGGTTTTCTCAGTATTACAGGGGCAACAGATCCTGAAAGACGAAGGTAAGAGGAGTTCCTAACAGCACCTTCTTCCTTGTGTGAACCTCCCTGGTTCTGTTCTTTGGCCTGTCCGGCTCCTTTCTGATCCACTGGAAATAGAAACCCAGAGAATTTGTCTCAGGGTTGTTTGGTGCAACCCCTGCCCAGGAACAAAAAGGAAAGCAAAAGGAAAATATTGACAAAAAAAGTAAAATAAGGTCCAGAGTAGAAAATCCAGTTGTATCCAGAGTGCAAGCCTGTGGGAAGTCAGTGACCACAAATGCTGATGAGCAGAGACTACAAAACCAAAGAAAGTTCCCAAATTCCTGTATTTGTTTTGTAGACTGCTGGTTTGCCATACTCACCCCCTCTTCCTCCTCCTCTGAGCCATCCCCCTCTTCCTCAGATGAGTCACTACCCTAAGAGGAAAAACCAAGTTGGAGGTGGGTGGGTGGGTTCCCAGTGGTGTCATGAGTACAATGTTCTGTGCCCAGGCCCACAGGCCATGCCAACAGGGCACAGACCATGCCCCCATCTCATTCAGGCCAAAATCTCTGCATTTGGAGGGCAGAAAAGCAGCAGCAACCCCTCAGAACCACCCACCTGGTACCGTCGCTGCAGGGGATACACGTAGATGTATCTGTACAGGTAGTGCCGGCGCTGGCTCTTGAAAACCTACCAGGAGAAGGAGAGGGAAAATCCCATCAGTCTGGGGCCTTGGGTACAGGAGCCACCAAAATGTGCTCTTCCTCAAGATCAGCCCTGTGTGGGACTAGGCACAGGGGAAACCCTACCGCATTCTCTTCTGAGTCATCCAGCTTGGGTTGCCGCAGCCAGCTCTTGACCTGGGGGAAAGGGTGAGTTGGTACGTGCCCCACACCAGCCCTGGCAAGGCCAGGGGGTCCCCCCTCAGCTGGCACTCACCGAGAAGGTGCACGCCATTCCCACCAGGCAGACAAACACCAGGACACTCCTCATGGCTGCTGTCTCTAGGAACACCGAAACACATTGAGGGCTTGTTTTCAGCCAGAAAGCACCAGCACCACTCCAAACCATCCACACGTCTGTGTCCACGTGGGTGACTGGGGAGAAGAAAGGCTGACCTCCAGCCTTCCTTGGTGAGGTCACCCAACCCCTCAATAGACCCAATACTTTCTTTTTCTTCTTTTTTTTTAAAGATCGGCCTCAACTTCCATTAATACATTTTGTTTTTTCTAGAAGCCACAATATACCAGAAAAGCAAGTTTCACCATGTAGTGAACTCAAAGCTTTCCTGGAGAAGGATGACTTATTCCTGTTTCTCCATTGTCCTTAAGGGAGGGGAGAAAGCCAAGCCCCACTGGAGATGCAACAGGAGCAGCTGGGAGCACTGCCCACTGTGGCTGCTCTTCCATAGCTCCAAGACCTGCTTGGGCTTTGCCCAGGAAGCAGTTGCTCCTGGGAACTACACCACAGACAGTGTAACCTCACTGAGGAAAAACAAACAAGCAAACAAATAATGGAAGCAATTGGCTTCACAGGCTGCCATTGGTAAAAACAGCAGTGGCAAGGCATCAATACAAAGAGCCTCCCACAGGCGCAGCTGGAGGGTACTTAGCTCTAGGCAGGTCTGAGCTGCACACCCAAAGCACCAAAACACAGCCTGCCCTCGTGCATCAAGGAGAAAGGAGCACACTCAATCGTTTCCAGCATCACCCCAGCCTTCCCCCAGGGAAAAATGCTCCCAGCATCCCCCTGAGCTCAGTCAGGCTTTCTCCTACTCTTCCCCTGCCTAAACCCAGTATCAGCTGTGCTTGTAGGGAATTGTTATTACATTTATCTGTGCTTGAAGTTTCCCTAGTTTTGCTTAATTCAGGCTATAAAACAAGTGTCCACAAGTTTCTCTGACCTTTCAGCAAGGCTCTGGATGCTCATCCCCTCCACCCAAGCGCTTCATGAAGCCAGAGATCCAGGAAAAGACTAAAAGCAGCACCCCAATCCTGCCAGCAAGCTGACCCTCCCATCTCCCTGCAAAAAGCAGACATCAATGCCCAACCCAACTGAGAAAAGCAGCAGCAAGCTTACCCTGCCCCAGCGCTGAGAGCTAACCATGGAGTCAGCCGGCAGAGATTTCCTCCCACTGCTGCCCTGCTGGGATATAAGGTCTGGCTTTGCCCCCCCTAAGCCAGTCACCGCCCTGCCCAGAGTGACGCCAGCTCTCCAGCATGCACCAAAACCCCTCCAAAACTTCAACGCTGGCAGATTTGGTGCACAAACATAGCACCCCACGCCGCTGCCAAGCCCAAAGAGGTTTGACTGCGCCGCTTAATTGAGGGTCTGGCCTCAGATGTGCGGCTGGGAGGCCGAGGGTATAATAACACTCTGGGTTTTAATTAAAATAAATATTGGGAAATATGTTGCTGGGGGGTGTCCACCTCCCTTTTTGGGAAATCCTGTCACTGTTTTTTCAAGTAGACAAAAAGACCGACCTCAAAGGCCCAACCCCACAGCCACTTGTGCACAGCCGTTAGACCAAAAAACAATCTAAATCAAAAAAAATCCCTCTCCAGGATGCCTGCAGAGGCCTTGGTAAGGGGAGGGAAAGAAAAGGGGATTCAGATACAGATGTCACTCAGTACCCCTTTGAGAGCCATTTCCGCCACAGTGTTGCTACAAAATGCAGGTCTGCTTTGTTTCTAATGCCCTGCAAACTATGCAGGCCCACAGAGGGGCCAGCCCAGTCCCCTGCTCTCAAAAATCAGGCATTGCTCAGCTGAAATCTGTGTATGTCCCCAGCAAAGCAGAAAAACTTCCTGGGAGTGGGGGGGAAATGAAAAAACCCCACCCAGATGTGCACTCAAATCACATTGGGGATCTTGGCGACAGGATACAGCAAGTGGATGCTGCCCCCTGCACCCACCTCTACAGGGATGTATTTTCTCCTTTACCCATATTTATCATTTCCTGCTTGGATTTTATCCACCCCAGCTCTCCAGTGCACCTCTGCTCCCTCTTTCCCAGATTTTTCTTGTACTCATCAGCAAAGGCCCCTAAGCTCCTGCACATCTGGGCTGCAGCAGTTCAGGGAATGACTATTCACCAAATGCAACTTTGCTTTCTGCAGTGCCAAGGAGAGCTGCAACTCCCACTTGATGCTTTCAGACCGACAGCCCAAGGAGAAGGAAGAGAGATGCTGAAAAATAATAAGATCTGTAATGGTCAGCTTAGCCAGTGGTTAAACTATGATTATTTAGGACAGAAAAATCCACTTTGCCATGAAATGCCTGAATGTTTCTTCTCAAAACCAGGGGCAAAACCAGCCTCAACTACACGCTGGGGAGCCCATCACTGACAGGTACATGATGGGGAGTTGATAATTGCTGATGGAGCACTACACACATAAGTTGTTTCTGAGGAGGGAGAGGTCCCCATAGCCCCCCAGTGGTCCAACACCCCTGGCAGCAGACCATGCCACATGCCCACCATGCAACCCCCTGGGGCTGCAGGGCACAGCTGCCCCATGGGCTTCAAAGCCCCTTTTGTGACTGTGAAGAGTCCTAATTATAAGGGAGGCCTGTAGTTGGCCATGGCTTTCAGCTGACGCCTTGTGCCAGGAAAAGCCACGCAAAGAAAAAAAAACACCCCAAAAAAAAACCCAAACAAACAAAACAAAACAAAAAAACCAACAAAACAAAACAAAAACCCACAAAAACACCTCAGCCATGTAGTTCTTCGGTGCCAACGCAGCAGCCTCTGACAAAGAGAGATCAGCATTTGTGAGGATGAGGATTCCCATGTCCCCCCATCTCTATGGGGCTGGAGCAGCTGGAGGGGCTGCCCTGCTAGGCATTCAGGACAGAGATAGATAGGCCTGCCTCCCATTGTCCCCTGCTGTCCTGAGCTGCCTGGCCTAGGAAAGCAGTGAGCAAAGTGCCTGGCTTTGAGCTTAAAATTTCGTCAGGGCTTGGGAACAGAGAGTCCTGGTGGGAGGTGATTTTTAATGTAATTAAAGGGCTTCTACTCCAGGCTGCTTAAAAAAAATATGGAAAACTGACTATAAAAACACATGTTTCACCCAAGATCCCTAAAAAACACCAGGATAATTAACGTGTGCTGAAGTGCCTTGTGCAGCCAGCACCTATGTTTAGCTCCTGGAGCGGGTGCTGCCCAGGCAGGCTACCAGCAGCAGCAACCTCAACGGCACCATGGTGGAAAACCAGCAAGGAGCTCAGCCAGCCATGCTAAACATTTCCATTTGAAATTTATTTTCTATTACTACTTTAAAATCATCACATGGCAGGCATGGAGCATTGGTCTCAATGCTTTTGCAAGAACTCCAGCTCTCCAAGGTGGCAGGGCTAGGAGTGATCACCCTTTTGTCTGAAAGGAATCTGTTATTAAAAGTGAATGCAGGCTTTGAAAGCTTTATGAAATGATATCATCTTGCTGGAAACAAAACACAGAATGGCTTATCTGCCTCCAAAGGATGGGGTTTTAACCAATGTGGTCTAGTGGAAGGCAGGGTTTGCACCAGCTGCTGGCTGCAGCTTTGTGCTGCAGCTTGCACCCAGCAAGGGCGCCCTGTACAGTTTGGATGTACTCGCTTGCCTGAGCCCCTGAGGATCTCAGGGTCAGAGTGTCCCTGTCTGGCTCAGGCTGACATGGCTCCTAAGTCCAAATTTAGTTATTATTTTTGCAGAGCAGTAAATGAGCAGAGCAGAGTGCTCCTGCCCTACCCGGGCAGGCTGCAGGGCTGAGGCCACACCGTCCTATTTCCATGCCCTGAAGCTATTCTGAAAGGAAACCTCAGAGCCAAAAATAAGTAAAGAAAACAAAACCAGAAGGACACTTTGAGCATGGTGGGAAGAGAAAAAGGTGCTGCTGCAGCCAGGGAAAGGGGCACCCCTGTGTCACCCTGATTTTTTAAGATTTTCTAAGCCTTCTGATGTATACATTCTTGTAGTAAACTTTCTCACACACTTTGTGTAAATAACTTATTGCTTTGCATTCTTTTATGGAAGAAGAGAAATTTGATAGACTGTTAGTTTGTCCAGTGTCATTAAAGGGGTAGCACTTTCACCTTCCAATCTACTGTCACTTTTAGAAAACTATAAATGTTAAAGTCAGAAAATAAACCTCCCTTTTCTTCACCTTGAGAGCAGCGGTGTGTGCGCTTGTGTTGTTTCGTGTCCTATAGCGACACCCCTGCCATGCAGCTCGGCGGCCAGAGCACCCCCAAAACCTGTATAGGAGTCACCTGAGAGCTTGCCCTGGCTTCCAGCTCTCCTCACATACTGTCAGGGACAGGAGTGTGTGTACCACGGTCCCAGCTGGGGAGAGAAGTGATGAGAAAGAAGAGGGAGCAACAGCATAAGAATAAGGAATGCCTCTCTTTCCCCTTACCTCTCAGAGCACAAACACAAATGCAAACCAGCATCAGCTGCAAGCACAACTCATTATTCTTTTGCCAACATCCAATTTTAGAATAAAAGTGTGAGGGGAGAATATCTAAAATGCACCTTGTATCAGTCTCCATTATCAGTACACAATCTTCATATATTGGCCCTCTGCAACTGAACATTTCACATGATTTTCGTTTTTCTCTGAGCAGAAACCAGAAAAAGGAAATTAATTCTATTTCCTGGCAAAATGCAGGCCAGGAGTAGCTCTGTAATGTGAGCCCTTTGAAGCACCCTGAACTCTGGGAACCAACCCCAGCAAATCACTGAGGCTAGGTTGCAGCATTATCGCAAATCCCAGACTTGTCACCACCCAGGCCCTCACGTGTTTGAGCAATATCTGTATATTGGATCTCCTCTCTTTGTTTGTTTTTCTTTTTTCCAGGAACAAGAAACTCCTCATCAGCCAGAGCAAGTTACCAGGTCTGGTCCCCCCACTTGTCTCTGCCTCCATCCACATGTGAGAGCTCTCAAATATATCCTCAGGAGAAAAAGCCAAATAAACCCCCCAAAAGGTCTTATTTTCAGAAGGCAAGCAGGAAGGTAGCCTCTGTTCATTGTAGAACTAACAACCAACCGCCTGCACATTCAGCTCAGGAGGTGAGCTCTCTAACAAAGTTAAATCAGCGTCCCTGGACCTTCAGGCATCTGGATGGCGTGGAAGCACACTGCTTCTGTGCTGCACTGGTGATGGCTGCCTACCTCCCTGGCACTGCATACACTGCTCTAACTTGGTAAAACCCCCGAGTACAGCATTAAAAAGGCCCCACTTGCAGCAGAGGCAGAGTGTGCTGTGTGTATCAGCAAGAACTGCTGCTCTTGAACTGGTTATTTGTTATTGTGTACACACAGGAGTTGCAGAAGAGTGATGTATGTATCCACATATCACAGAATCACAGAATGCTTTGGATTGGAAGGGACCTTAAATCTCATCTAGTCCCAATTCCCTGCCATGGGCAGGGACACCTCCTACCAGACCAGGTTGCTTAAAGCCCCCTCCAAACTGGCCTAAATACATAGAGAAGTACGTGTCTTCTGCAAAAAGTACCTTGACACTCAGGCACTCATTTCACTTTTTTAAAAGGTGGCTTTACAAAGTTTTCACATTGCCATAAAACTAATTTTTGCTCTGCAGGTGGAACAACATCAGGTCTAGGACAGAAAGAGCAGATGTTGCCTTGGCCCCCCAGGTGCAGTTTCAGCCCCTGTGTTCAGTAACCTGATGCCTTCTAGTAAAATACAACAGCTCTTTGCAGCTTTGCATTTCAGGACACAGGAAAAAACTGAACTGCAAACCACTTGCTCACTCTGAAGGTTTCCATTATGAATTTGAGGAGTGCAGTATGAGAGGATTTAAGGTTTCCATCATGAGCTGGGGGAATGCAGTACAGGTGGATTACACCTGTAATTTACTTTACCATTTACTTGTACCATCCTGTGGTGCCTGGCTTCTTGGGGCAGTGCTGGGGGAACCACAAAACTCCCAGGACATGGCTAAGCCAGGGATGGGAAAGTTATTTGCTGTCAAAGTGCATGGCAGTGAAGAGAGCAGGAAGAAAAAATTCCTTTAAGCATTCAAAAGGTTTGTAACATTTTGGGGTTTCACTGAGGTCAAAGGCTGTTTTCCCACGTCTGGGATATTTCTTTTGTTCAGATTGATGGCCTCAGTGATTCCGTCAGAGGTTTTTCCTCCCCATTGAAAAGGGCAGAGAAACGCAATCAAACTCTCCTGGCCCCACTGTGTGCTTGGAGAGGAGTGGTTCCCACAACAGAATTACATCACAGGGGGCACAGAGAGACAATCCCATCAGACCTGAAGGGAGCCTACAAGGAAGAGGTAGAGAAGTTTCTTACAAGGGCATGTAGTGACAAGACAATGGGGGGATGACTTCAAACTGAGAGAGAGAAGCTTTATATTCAATACTAGGAAGAAATTCTCTGCTGTGAGGGTGGTGAGGCACTGGAACAGGTTGCTCAGAGAAGCAGGAGGTGCCCCATCCCTGGAAGTGTTCAAGACCAGGTTGGATGGGGCTCTGAGAAACCTGGTCTAGTGTCCCTGCCCATGGCAGGGGGGTTGAATTGAGATGGTGTTTAAGGTCCCTTCCAACCAAGATCATTCTGTGATTCTGTCATTGTTTCTTTCATGATATTCCCATTTTGCTAAACACGAACACAGGCCAAGAAAAAGCCTGCAGCCAGCTGTGGAACTCAGATCACCATGGGAAGCCCAGGAAATTTGTCTGCACTGTCAAAAAAGCCACTGCTGGATGGAGAGGTGGTCTGCAAGTGCAGGGGTCTCTCTGTTTCTCCCACCAAATCCAGGAAAATAATGGGGTTGAATAAGTACAGCTTGTATGCTGTGGCTGACCCAAGTTCAGCTGCCACAGCCAGGCTCAGCACTGCTGCCTCCCACCACTTCAGCCACCAGCTACTTATTTAAAATAGAATTTTTTCTTCTTAGGGAAAAAAAAGCCATAAGAAACCTTTATTTTAAGGTTATGCAAACTCATGTTTTCAAAAACCCAAATGGATCCAAAAATACCTGCTTTAACCCCCAATGCTGATTTCTGGGTAAATTGCTGCATTCAGCTCAGGAGGCCACCCCCAATGCACAAAGAATGTCATGTGGGTGGATAATAAAAGCATACATTGACGTGGGCATTTTTTATCCCTGCCTAACCCATCAGGAAAACTGAATCTGACAACTTCATCACATAATCATCCTGAAACTGGAGGCAGGAACATCTCCAGCGATGGCATAGCCTGTGGCTGACCTTCCCAGCTGCTTATCCTGCCAGCCCAACAGCAGAGAGCAGGAGCTTCCCCCTCCAATGCTCACATTGTGCAGACACATGGCACAAAAACCAAATACATAAACTCCTAAAAATGCCTTTAAATCCTCCCAAAGAGCATCTTTTGGTCACACTCCCTCTGCCCATCCAAAACCTCACCCTGTGAAATCCTGCCCATCATCGAGCCCTTCCAGATGTCAAGCAGGGCGGTCCTGCTTATACACAGATGAACAGCATTTGATAGGGAGAGTCCAATAACACCAGTGTCCCCCAAAACCTTGCAGATGTCCTTGACAGGTTCTGGGCAAATCCCTGCGTGAGCCCAACATGAGCCGCTCCCTCTCTGAGGCCAAGCAGGAGGTTTTCCCAGAGAAGGGCAAGGCCCAGGAGGGATGGTCCCGTGGGAAGCTGTCCTGGCAGGACCAGCAAGCAGCAGTCAGCTCTGGCACCGGCTCCTTAGCTTTTGGGGAGCAGCCAGCCAGCGGGAGGCAAGTTTTGGGCGTTGCTGGCCAGGACACGGCTGTAGTGGCAGCACGTCCCCAGGAGCACACAGCCGGATACCCTCGGCCCTGTTTGCAAGGCACTCGTGCCTCCCGCTCTCACTAAACCCAAATCAATCCAGTTTTTCTCTCCATGCATGAATGAGGAGGACAGGGACTCGCAGTCCTCTGCCCCGCTGTGCCAGGCTGCTGTGCACCCCAGCACCACTCCCACAAGGATGAAGATGGACACAGGGTCAGGGATAAATTTGCAAGAAGCGGTTTCACCCCACTCCTGAAACGTTTCCACTGTCCTTCTCGCAGGCTGGGCTCATTGCGGAGCTGCACGCCTCTTCCGGGAGGGATCCGAAAAAAACTGCTCCATCCCCACCCCCAGCAGCTGCCGCTACGTGACCATCACCTCCGATGGCCCCGGGGATGTGACCCAGCCCTGTGACAGAGGCGGCACCAGAACGTCGCCGCTGCCGGGACAGCAGCCCCGCTTGCTGGCCGCGGGAGGGCTCCCAGCCCTGCCTGCCCCGCAGCAGCAAGCGCGTCATTGCTGCAACTTTAAACTACAGCGGCAGGGGTGTGACCCAGACCTTTTGGCTGCAGCCAAACACAAGATAGCCACGCTTGCTGCCTTTCACCCCAGTGGCGGAGCTGCACTCCAGAATTTGGTGTTCATGACCCTGACAGGCATCACTGCCATCACAGTATCCCCAGCTGCTCACACAACTGCTGTGAGAAGTCCAAAAAATAAGGGCCAGGTCACAGCTGAGGTATTCACAGTGGAGACTAGTGGGATGAAGGGTCAGGAAAGAGGCTCGTTCCCAAGACAGCAGCATGGGGAAGCCACAAGTTTCAGAGCTGATCTCATACAGAAGCAGAAAAAGGTTTTCACAGGGTGAAAATTAAAACATAATTTCCATAAAAACCACTAGTTGTTCAGCTATCAGCCTTCAAGTGGTGGAAGCAGGCTACAAATTAAGTGTGGTTCTGCTAAAACTAGCAGAAAAAGATTTCATTTTTTTTACTGGTTCTTGAATTTGGTACTGCAATGCTTAGCCCTGAGACTTGACAGCTGAAGGGAATGTACCCACTCACCCTGGCCCCTTGGGGACTGTCCCCTGCAGAGCCACAACTCCATGCTATAAAACTGCAGAGTGACACAACAGCCCAAGGCTTCACCTTCAGCATCGAAACCCACATTGTACTGCTTGTCTTGCACATGTGAACAAGGAAGAAGGGCCTGGGTGACATTTAAAATAATGTGATTTTAAATAACATGTTGTTTATTTGCTGATAGGAGGAAAAAACCAACCAAATGTCACATAGAGTAAAACAGGTTTTAGGCATGGTAACACCTTTACCTTGCATCTCTGCTGCAGGGAACCTGGTACCAGGGGCCACCATGGCCACACAAAGCCAGTGGACCAGCAGAGTCCTCATGCCTTGGGACACCTTTCCAGCACCTCAGGAAGAGCAGCACAACCCTTGCTCACATTGCAGGAGGTGATGGCCCTAACATAGCAAAGCCTCAGGCCCAGCTCACTGGAGTCATCAGCCAGATTTTCCACTCCACTGCAGGTTCACCAAGGGGCAGGGGTGGCCTTTGGGGCACCTGGAAATAGAGGGAGTGGGAACACCCTCAGCTTTTGCTTTCCCCCTCCTCCTGGCATGCTGTGGCTCTCCACACAAATATCCTGCCCTTTGCTTCCCGCTCCTTCTGGTCCAGCCCCAAACTGCAGACCCTGACACACCCCAGAGAAAAAAAACTGCAACATCTCAAACCACACTACAGTGGAGTTTGGTGGTTTTAATGGTGATTAAAGAAATCGACAGGGTATATTTCAGCTTTGAAATACAAGTGCAAAAAGGATACAGTATAATGTTTTCTGTACATTTCTTACAAAATAATAAAAATATTACATACATCCCATCCTGAAGTGGTACTTCACACCCTGCTGCGCCCATGCACCACATGTGCACACCAGCTGTAGCTTTTCTTTTTTATGTGCAGGACATAGAGTTAATGGAAAGCACCAGCTGGAGTCTGGGTAGGTAAACACAAGGAGTGAACACAGGGGCCTGCCCAGCATGCCCAGAAGTGCCAAGCCACCGCTGTGCCCCTGGGGCAAGTGGGCAGCATCACCCTGCTGGCACTTACAGCTCTCAGCTGCTCTCCAGTTTGATACAGAAAATACCCTTTCTTGCTGTGGTTCAGTGTTTTCCCTGTGCCTGGCAAGCCTTTCATTCCCTGTGTAGCATGCCCAGGCCTAGCTCTGGCAAACCCGACTCCATTTTAACCACAGCATTGACCACACCATTTTAGCCACTCCATTTTAACCACTTCTTGAGAAGAAGTCGACCAGGCTATATAGCAAATAAATTAACCCCTCCTCCCCCCACACCCTTCCTGCTGCTGAGGTCACGGGGCACAGGTCAGTACCCATCCTGGCAGTCATTGTCATCATAATCAGCCGCAGGTCTGTGGCGGAGGGCGCCCAGCCGCTGCTTGTGGGCCCCGCTCTCCAGGCTCTGCAGGGAGCTGTCGTCCCCGTGGCTGCTGGACTCGCGAGTGGCATCCTCCTGGGAGTGGCTCTCCACGTCATCCTCATCTTCCTGGGACTCGCTGTTGTCGCTCTCTGCAGACCTGCTGTCCTCACCTGTGTTGTCCTCTGGGCTGCTGTCATCCTCTGGCACCTCTGGGCTCTCAGCTGATGTGCTTGGCACAGAGTCATTCTCATCCTCCTCTGACTCCTCCGCAGTGTCCTCTGTGGAATGGCTCTGGTCATCATCATCTTCCCCGGACTTGCTCAGTTCATTCTCTTCTTCCCTGGACTCACTGTCAGGTGTGGACAGCACACTCCTGTCCTCAGCAGAATCCCAGTCCTCCTGACCTTCCCAGGTTTGACTGTTGCTGTGTTCATTCAAGGTTCTCACCACCTCTGGGGTCTCCCCCGGCTCTTCATCTGACTGCTCATCAGTGGTCTCCCTGGACTCACTGTCCTCATCTTCCCTGGAGGGGCTGTCCTCCCCATCCCCATCCCCATCCTCATCCCCATCCTCCCTGGAGTGGCTGGAGCTTTTTTCCTCTGACTGGCTGTCAACAGGCTCTTCTGACTGACTGTCATTCTCCACAGATGGGCTGTCTTCTCCAGAGTCACCATCCTCCACCTCGGGGGACCTGCTGTCACCCTCCTCCCAGCGGTGGGAGCCAGCCCCCTGGGCACTCTCCCCACTGTTCCCCAGAGCATGGGGGCCAGGGTGGCGCATCCTGTAGCTGCTGCCTGGGCCGTCAAAGACAGAGGGATCATCCCCCTGCATGGCTTCGTCCTGGAAGTCATAGCTCTCCTCCTGGCTGCTGCTGCTGGCCCCTCTGTGCCTGTAGGTGTGCCCATAGTTCCTGTAGCGTCGGTGGTCTGCCCCAATGCTCTCGCTGCTGCTGCTGCTGCTGCTGTGCCCCATTCCAGCCCCGGCATCCCCACGCCCAGCATCATGCTTGTGTTCCCCTGCCCCATCAGCACCAGCCCCATAGGTAGGGCCTTCACCCCTCTCTTCTTCCCTATTGGCATCGAAGGTGTCGTCCCCACTGTCATCCTCCTCGTCCAGGAACCCGCCACCATGGGAGGGGAACCCGTTGGCTCTGGCACCGTAGTGGTCTCCATTGTCAGCATCATCAGTGTCACGGGCATCCACCTCCTATGGAGGTGACAAACAGATGAATGCAAAGCCAAGCACAGCCTTGACCAATGCCAGCTTTGGGGCCAAGGGAGCTTTCCTGGCAGAACAAAACATTCCTCTCCACTCACTCACTCACTCACTCACCAGGAAACCAAGGTCATTCCCATTGTGGGCACTCATGTCTTCGTGGTCCACCTGGTTTACGTGCTGAGCCTGCTCAACGCGGTCTCCCACATCTTGGCCACTGAGCTCACCCAGCTCCTCATCCACAGCATTCCCACCTGCCAGGTCCCTGGCAAGTGCATTTTCCCCTGTCTCTGGACTGGCAGGATGATGTCTGCCATCCCCACCATCTAGGCGGTTGCCCAGCTTGCCGATGTAATCTCCATTTGCGGTATCCTGGAGGCAAAACATGACATGGTGCTTTTGGTTTATTAAACACCAACCACAGTACTTTTACTGCTGCTGCTGCAGGACCTCACTCCCAAGCCATGCAAGAGCTCAAATCTTTTCTATTACTTGCACCTCAGCCCTTTCGTTATTTCTGCCGATACAAAATAAAATGGTAGCCACCAACAAAAGAGCAGCCCAGCAAAAGGTGTCAGGTGAACTGGGAACTTTTTCAGGGAGGAAAGTCAAAACAGGGTGAAACCAACCCAGCTTGAAAAGACTGAGCAGATAGACAAAGCTCAAAGACCCATAGAAGCAGCAGATCCCTCCTAGGTTCCTGGTCCAAGGATGCTTGCCCAGAGCTGGCTCCCCATCCCAGACTTGCTCCCTGAGGGGCTGCTCCCTGTGGGACAGCAGCACCTGTGGCTTACCTCCTGCAGGGTGCTGGGGTGGGGGGATTCATGGCCAGGCACCTAAACACATCCAGGAGACATTTGATCAGTGATCAGTGCACCTTGGCTGGGCAAAACCAAGGGGTTTGGGGTGGGAGTGTCAGTCCAGGGGGTACTTACAGGGTAAGCATAGGCCACAGCCCATAGGAGCAGCACCAGGAATGCAGCCCTCATGTCAGTCATGGTCCCTGTGGCTGCAACAAGGAATGAAATATTTACAGGCTAGAGCAAAGCCTTTGCATGTGCCTCTGGCTGGAACTTGGTCTCACAAAGCCCTCCCAAATCACAGTGCTCAGCCTGGCATGTCATCAAACAAGACAGGGATTTGTCCTTGTGCCACCTCCTGGCACCTCCTGTGCAGAAACCTCCCTTTAGTTTGGGATTTGAAATACCCAGCCATGTACTGGCAGATTTTTTGTCTGAGCATCATTAAGGAGCAGGAAAGCTCCCCTGAGTTTCCTGTTCCCATGGCAATGTCACCACTCAGCTGAGCTCAGTGGTTGTGACAGAAGCCTGCACCTCAGATGGGCAGCACTGTGCGACCATGGGCTGCAGAGCTGCACTTCCCACCTGGAGTGGTCCTCACAGCCTCATAAAATCTTCTACCATTCCAAAGTGGAGCATCCCAATGAGATAGTGCCTCAGAGAGCTGCATCTCCAGAGCCCTCTGGGTGGGCACCCCAGCAGCACTGCTGCCTGGCAGGTAGATAAAGCAGTGGGGGCTTTTCTCCAGCTCTGCTCTCATTTTCCAAGCATTTTCTTTAAGCCCAGCCCAGCACCTCTTTCCTATGGGATACACTAACCACACTGAACATCACCCTGCACCCAAAACATGCTGGAACGAGCACACTTCTGATTTCTTCCCTGACAAAGCAACACCCACATCCCAGATGATAAGCCTCCTGCTTTCCACCAAAACTTGTGAGGAAATCTTCATCCCCTTTTCCCAAACGTTGCCATTTTGCCTCCAGGCAATGCCAGATCAACCCAAAGAAACCAAGACCTTTACCTCAAGGTGTGATGCAAGCCTCCGTCTCCTATGGTGCTGGGGAAGGGATGAACTGGCTGTCTGTGTTGGAATGCTCCAGGCTGTGTGTCCCAGGGTGCCCGGGCAGGCATTTAACTGCTGGTCAGTGCCAGCCCCGGGCCGGGGGCAGCCAATGGCACCACCGGGCAGCGCCGCTGCGCCTGGAGGTGTCACCAGGAACTGGCCTCCCACACTTCCTCTGGCCTCTGCCATGACGCTGGCCCTAAAAAAGCTCCTTGTGGTTGCAGGATGATGAGATGGGAAGGCACTTAATGACAGACTGTGCTGGCCCTGTGTTTTGACTGCTAAATTTATCCCATTCACACACTTCCCTCCATGACACACGCAAACAACTACAGCGTCACCCACGCCAAGCATTGGACCCCATCCCAGGGATGATGTCCTCCTAACCTGGGCAACCTAACCTTGGGAGCAGAGTTTGCCCTGTGCCATGGGCCAGGGTGCTGAAACACACAGGGACCATTTCCCTGCCAGGTCTCAGCCCTGTTCTGTACCTTGGGGCAGGAGCACAAAACCACCCTAGAGAGTACTCATATTTTATTTTCATGCCCACACAGGTGCTTGTACCAGGAAGAAAGGAAATACTAAATGGAAGTGTATAGGGAGCATCACACACTCTGCACTGAGTGTAGCATTCCAGTGCTCCTTCCAGCTGCTGGACAGGGAGGGGATGCTACCTCTGCTCTGGAAAACTCAGACCACAATATGTGCCATGGGGACATGGACAGGGTTGCAGCTTTGCTGCCATTCACAGGAGATGCTGGCACTGTGAAATAAATGGCTGAAGGAAACTTGGGCAGGGTCAGAATTGAGTCAGGGCTCTGTAAACTGCAGGTTATCTGAATTAGCTCAGGCTGTAGAAAACAGCATCCAGATGGCATGCCTCGTGCTGGACAGAGCATCTTGTGAAACCAGACAAGTCAGTCTGGCTGCTGGGTGTAATTTCATCCTCACAATCTCCTGCTGTTCCCCCCCTCATTACCAGCCCACAGTCCATGTGTGTCTGTCCTGCGAGGACTACAAGGTGCTGAATGTGATGAGTATAACTTTTCTCCTTCCTCCTGCGCCCCATGCAGGGAGGCCCCAGAGCCACTGTGGCCCCACTGCTTTCCCCACAGCCCCTTGGCCTCAAGACAGTCACCATCAAGCCGCTCATTTCTGTGCCCATACCTTCAGCACGTTTTCCCTCTTCTTCCCCACCTGACCCCTGCCGCAGATACCATGGGATGTATTTTCCTTTTGACCTGTGTCAAAATTATACCCCTGTCCCCAGCCGGTTTGAGTTCATGTTACCAACCTTTTTTAAGCACCTCCAACAATTACCATGTTTTGTCTTTTTTTTTTTTTTTTTTTTTTTTAATATCTAACCTGCGTTTAACTTAGCCCCCAGAGATCTGGTGGTGCCTCATGTCCAGGTGCTGTGGTGCAAGAAAGAGATAAACAGCAAGCTCTGCATGCCCAGCTCTTTTATAACACATCACCCATTGCCCCACCAGCCACTACCCCAAGGTCACTTCCCTCCTTTGCAAAGGCCCTGAAACACCTGCAGCACCAGCACACCCAACAATGCTCACTGACAGCACACTGACCTGACCCACATCCCTGTAATCTCCAATAGCCCTGGGTCCATCGATGAGGTCTGCACCCCAAATCCCTTCCAGAGATCATCCTACAGCATTAGCCAGATTGCCCAAGCAGATCTGCCTGTGTTTTTCAAGGAAAGGAAACCCCAGCCCACATATTGCAACCTTACAATTAAACTTATAAAGAAAAAATAATATTAAGGATTATTGTTGTTACATCAAAGGTGAGAAATGGATTGAGGAGAGGAGCAGCAGGTGTCTGTTGGGTGTTTTAAATGCCACTGGGCATTTCCACAAGTCCTACCCTACCAAGATGCTCAGGCCCTGGAAGGAAGATAGGGGAAGCCTGGCCAGGCTAAAGTTGGCACCCTCAGACTACCAGGGAGTATGTGGCAAGTCAGAAACTAGAAAGGTGGCAGAGCTGGTAAGAAGATGCAGGAATATCACTCCTCTGTTTGACAGTCTGGACTGTGTAGTGTTCATGAGAACAGAGGAAAGAAATTAGTGCAGACAGCAGGAGGGATAAGAGACACCAGAGCCAAAAGACTAGCTGGCACTACAGCCAGCCAGCTGGTGGAGGAAGAACATAACAGCTCAGCATCAAAAACTCAAGAACTACATAGTGTTGAAAAAACCACTGTTTCCTCTTTTTTTTTCCAGTCCAGGGTATTTTAATAATATTAATGTTGCTGGTGCACTTCTCACCTGAGTAGACTTAAGGATTTTGACAGCAGCATCAAAAGGAAAAGGATCAATGAATGAGGGGAGTAGGGAAGACTAGGATGAGAGCAGAACCCAAGGCACATGTCCTCAGCACTCAACCACTCAGCACCAGCTCCTACCTTATGGTCAGATCCAAATCCAAATCCCTTTCCCCCACACTTTCTGGTGACAGGCGTTATAACACAGTTTCATTTTGTTACCTGAGTAAACATTGTCTGCGATTCACAGCATTAACATGACACAGAGCCCAGTAGCTAATGATGACATTTTAGGTGTTTGAAGAGCAACACTGATATTCCAACTCCTTCTGGGAGCAAGCCCCATAGCTGCAAATGCTGTGATTTGGAACTACCAGCATGTTTGTCACAGCACAGAGCCATGATCAGCCTTGATTTCTTCTAAGCCTCTAAAATTTGCTACTTCTCCTTGCTGGAAAAGAACATCTCACAGGAGCCTGAGTCCAGAGGCCCTGAAATACAGACACACAAAAGGCACCTGTTAATGCCAGACCTCTGCATAAGACCAAGAGCCCTCTCCCCTGGCGTCCTGTCAGCACAGGGGTAGGATCATCAACCGTATTCCATGTCCACCATGGAGTTTCCTCTACAGCCAGAGAAAAAAGGCACTTTAAAGGCACCAGTCATTTGCTCTATTTCAGGCACCTATTTCAGACATCACAGATTGTTTAAAGTCTCTGTGACACTGTCAAAGGGAGCTACCAACCTTATCCTACTCACAAGATGCACCATGCCCTTTCCCAAAACCTATGCAAGGCAATCTCCCCAAATCCCTCACTTCCCACCTCCTGTGCCAGCCTCACACTCTATATATGTCTATTTATAGCATTTTTCTACCATCCTACTCTGAGCAATGACCTCCAGCAAAACCAGCATATTGCCCCGATGGTCTGTTGGGACAAAGTCTCACAGGTGCTGTACCTGCTCTGTGTCACTTTTGCCAAAGCAAAACACATGGAGCAATAACTGCTATCCACATCATGCTCACTGCAGCTGGAGTTCATGGCTGGACAAGTGCTTTGTGCCATCCCTCCCAGATGTGTGTGACTGGATTGTCAGGCTCAATAAATCTATATTCATCCATCAACTTGGCTGAATTCACTAATTTGAGCCTGTGACTTCATCAGATGTGGATAAGGATGTCTCATTTCTGCCTGGCCACTTTCAGATCCAACACACCTTCCTGTACACAGGCACTGCTGCATCTTGCTGCCCTCAGCCAAAATCAGGGCAGGGACAGATGCTCAGCTCTGCCTCACAGCAGGGACCTGTTTTGACAATGCTGGCACAGCTACCAGGTAGCTCCAGTGACACTGGGCTGTCAATAGCTCAGCACTGACAGCAGTAATCATAGAGACACCGGAGGGTAATTACAGCTCCTAACATCTCATTCAGAGTACAATATCTTTTACAATCACTTCCTGCTCACTATTCAACCCCTTGGGAGGTCGGAGCAGTAAGTATTTGTCAATCACAAGCTGGAAGTGGAACAATAATGCAGCCTTAATACGAAAAGCTTTCTGCAGCTTTCACCCTGTGCTTGCTCCCATCCAACTGGAATTGCAAAGATCTGGAAAGCAGCATAGTGTCAGTGCTCTCAGCAAGGAAAATATAGCAGCGATCAGGGGCCAGCCTTGCCCCTGATCACATCAGTGAACTGCTCAGGGTGACATAGGGGCAGTTGTGCTCTTTATGCAGGTCAGGTATGTGTCCGTCTCCTGAGTCACAGCATCCTGATTTCTTGTTGGAGGGGGAAAAAACATCAGAAGGAAATGACTGGTGGAAATGATTGTATGATTGTAGGCACTGCAGGAGTGCAAACGGGTAATGCGGAGGCACAAGGCGCCCAGAGGGAGCAGAGAAGTCAGGACAGGGCTGGCAGCTCGAGGGATGAAGATGTCTGTAGGGAGAGCCAGACCCTCTTGGAGAGCGGTCAGGAGTCCTCTGATTCCTGTGCTGTCATTATGGCTCACTCGGGCTAAATTTATTGCTGCTCAGTGTAGCTGGACAGGAAGCACTACCACAGTCCCCTGGGAGCCTGGAAAAACTGACACCATCAGTGCAGCTCTGAGCAAGAGATCATCAGCAATTTGGCTCATACCTCCAAGGACATTTGAATCCTCAAAATCCTAATAACTTTAAAAAAATAATATAAGGAACAAAAAAAAAAAATAAAAGAAGAAAGGAAAACGAAACAAAAAAGGCAAAAAAAAAACAAACACAAAAAAACCCCAAAAAACCCAAAACATGACCACCAAAAAAATACCAAACCTGAAACCCCTCACTACCAAAACCCAAGCAATGCCAAACAACTCACAAAGCCAGAGAAGTCTCAATTAATACAACCTCAGAAAATAAAAGCATAGCACATCACACATCTGCTGACTTTCATTTGGTTCACAATCCAACACAATCTAACTTTTTATTAACTATTATTATGTAAGTGCTGTACCCACATCTTCCACAATATTCCATATTGCACAAAGGTCTATGCAACAAAAATCCCATAGAATCTACTCTATACAGGAATCTACATGCTTATGATAAACTTCTTTTCAGCAAGAAACAAGTATTAAATCCAAGGAGATGTTTCTTGGTTTTCCATGGTTCCTAAAAAGGTCGTTAAATACTGGGGGGAGGGGCAGGCCAAGCTTAAGCAGTATAAGCGTGTTTTGAATATCAGAGGAAACCAAGAATAACAAAGAAAAATCTGGAATTGCTTACTGGATGTTGTTTTCCTGAAAAGAGTGTGTGGGATTGTTGGTGACAAACCTGTATAAGCATTCAGCCAGCAGCCAAAATGCTGGTGTGCACTAACCAGGGAAGCTGAGCACAGCTGACTGCCAGCACCTTAAAATACAGCACCGGAACATCACCATGGCAACTGACAGCAGCCACCCCTGATCCTGAGGCAGGGATCTGCATTTCTGCTCCACTTTCACAGGGACTGCAGTAGCAATTGAAGCTGATTGCTTTTAAGACCTACATTTATGAGATCTTCAACTTATTCCCTCAGTAGTCAATTCACCCAATTTAGATACCAGTCATAAAGGCTGGATCCAGCCTTCACTCTTCCATGATGACTTTAACACTCTTCATTGTTTGATTTATCAATAAATAAAACTTCCTAACCATTCCCCCAGCCCCCCCAGGTTGTTCTTTGTAATTTCATACCAATCACCTTAAATGAGCGGCTGTAAATGACAGATGAATTCTTACACAATTCATTCACACTCTGTTAAACTTCCAGTAGAATTCAATGGTATACCTCAAAGCAGCTGCGTATGTGTGATTGCACATGACAATCAATACCTTTTTACTCAGTCTAGTTCCTCTTCACTATTCCTTCTGGAATACTCTCTCATTACTGGTGGTTTTTTTCTGAATGCTGAATGCACAAAAGATTATTGCATGGGAGATTAGAAACAGGCATCTCAAAAAAAAAGCGTATAAGAAATGAATACTGGGTAAGCATTGACTCTCGTGCACAGTATTTGATTTTGCATAACCAGTCACAAACAAAAAGATGTGAAAATATGTTTGATATGCAAGCAGGGAAGACTGATGCAAACAAATGAGAGCAAGGTGCTGTCTGGGGAAGCACAGTTGAGAACATGTGCTGCCTCTTCCCTGCATGCATGGTCCCACAGCAGGAGCAGGAACACAAAGCTCCCCTCCAAATTTTTTTAGTAACTTCAGGGCTTCAGTTATTGACAAAACCTTTCCTGAGGGTTTCTAGTATTTCTGACTGCTGACATATCTGCAAATTCCAGCACTGTCTGCTCCAGTCACGTACGTAACTGTGCTGTGGGGGCAGCCCTGCTCTGCCCAGATGTAATTACACAGTACACTTTGTGGCTTTCTACGAGGAAGTAGCATCACCACCTCTGTCTTCCACCAGGCTCCTCTCCAGAACCAACCCAAATGGGAATGCAAAGCCATGAAAGGACTTCCTTTGTCTGCCCAACCACACAGGATTGCTGGAAGTGTCACCCCAGCTTATGTGCCAGGGCATCCATTTACCTTCAGCAGGGTCTTGGCACTCCTTATTGAAGAAATTGGGCCAGAATCACAAAAGCTGATCCATCTCACCCATAATCCTCTCAGCACCGTGGGCTTAAGCACTTCACTACCCAGCCCACGTTCAAATCTTGCCCATGCCCACAGCCATCACATATGACTAATGTGCTCCAGCAGGTAAGCTCAAATCTCTCCATTCCCTCCAACTGAAAAATAAATGGAATAAAGGGAGGTTTCAGTTTGATTCACTTCCCCCTTTTTTTTTCCTCTCAATGAAACCAAAACCCAAAACAAAGCCAGTGTGAGCTAGCTGAGCATTAGTGCACTCAAAGAGGCATCATCAAAGCCCACTCAGGTTGTGATATTTTCCAGAAAAGCCATTTCCCATTAACAAACCCAGCCCTTGCTGTGCTGTACCAGGACAGCCCCACCGCCAACAAGGGGCTAATAGTCATGATTCCATCACAGTGGTGCAGCATAGGGAAATGCTCCATGATGGAGATGTGGGATGCAGCACAGAGGGGCTGACATGTGGGAGCAAGAGTTGGGCATGGGCTAGGCACTGCAGACACCAGAGTGATGCACAGCGCACCAGAATTTGGGCTGAAACCTCTGCCTTTAGGGGATAACAAAGAAACTAGAAAATATATAGTATTACAGAGAATTTTAAATGTAGAAATATTTCAAGCTATTATCCTTTCTTTCCTTTTCTGTAATGATTAGATCCTGAAACGGTGACCATGGAGATCTTGCTCTACACCATGTGGGGTGCTGCTGACAGGCTGTTCTTTAATGGCTGTGGACATCAGGAGATGAATTTCTGGGGCAAAGCAGGCAGCAGCCAGGGATCTCTACAAGGTGATACTTCCACACAAGCGCTTGGCTTGCTCCCCATTTGGGTCCTGCTTCCTTCTGAGCACAGGGAGGCAGGCACCCATGCCCACACAGGGAGAAGGTACAGCATATTTTCCTTCCCACTACCTCATCCCATGGCAAAACTATAATTTGATTCCTCTCTCCTCAGCTATTTTTGTATTTTTCAGCACTGAAATTAGCATAACTCATACAGACAGGAAGTTGTTGCTACAGCACTAGAGGAGGGTGCTTGGAAATGAAAACCAGTCTTTGATCACCCATCTCACTGCCCCCTCCCTCCCCTCTCCCCAGTACAAATCCAGTGCCCTGAGCGACCCCAAAGAGGCATTAGAACTGCAGTGGAAGCCACCAGCCACTCCACCACGGATATTTATCTCCCCTCAGTGTCCTGCTCCCTTCTTGTTTAGTAAATTTTGTTTTGATATAAACACCTCTCCAAATACCTTTCCCATCAGAAAACTGAAACGTGCTGGTTGTGGGTTGCCTTCTAAAACTACTCTCATCAGGTCATTCACAAGTGGTATTTTTAAACCCCTGGCTGGCTGAACAGCAGACATTACAGACATTACACCCACTCACCCACAGCCCCGTTTTTGTCTTTCGAGAGGCTCTGAGACATCACACACGCAGATGGCAGGTTTGATAGTAGCCTGACCTTTGTGCTGGCATGAATAACACACTCTCCTCAGTACTTATTTCTATTTGAGGAACAGGCAGTTGCATGGAGTTGAGGATGCACGAAGTAAGGTGAAAAACCTGAGGGAAGAGGGGGGCAATCACCCAGAAACTGAGGACACAATGCCATGGGGAGGGTCCTGTGCCCTGAAAATCCTAAAAGCAGCTTTCTAATTCAGGGAAATGCCTAGCTGCCCATAGCCAAGCCAAAAGGCCCCAAGAGCTGCTGTCCCCAAGCTCCCAGGGGTGAGAGAAGCTCTCTGAAATGCTGACTTGGAAGCAGGGTAAGAAAGGCCAAGGAGCAGAAAAGGCTCGTTTAGCTGTACAAAATCACACTTGGGTTTTTCTGATTCCTGAGGATGTCAGACCCAGCATTAGAGCTGAAATAAGTCACACACTGTAAGGAATATCAGCAGAACCAGGACCATGACAGGAGAGGGTGACAGTCCATGCTAAGACCATGCTGTTCCTGAAATAACAAGGAACAGATTAATTGCAGTCTTTCACAATCCTTGTCTTCTTATGGACCAAGGCTTTCTGCTTGTCACAGGATCACTTAGGTTGGAAAAGACCTCAGCAATCATCAACCCATGACCAAATACCACCATGCCAACCAGACCATGGCACCAAGTGCCACACTCATTCTTTCCATAAACAGCTCCAGTGATGGTGACTCCACCATGTCCCTGGGCAGCCCACTCCAATGTCCAATCACCCTTTCTTGTGAATAAATTCTTCCTAATTTAAAACAGAAACCTCCCCTGGCACACCTGGAAACAGTCTTCTTGTCCTGTCACTGGTTGCTGGGGAGAAGAGGCTGAACCCCACCTGGCTATACCCTCCTTTCAGGCAGTTGTAGAGACTGATAAGGTTTCCCTTGAGCCTCCTTTTTTCCAGGCTAAACACGCCCAGCTCCCTCAGCCATTCCTCAACAGACTTGTGCTCCAGACCCTTCATCAGCTTCATTGCCTTTCTGTCATCACCAAAGATCACAGCACTCACTAAATAAACAACCTTGACAAACTCCTTTGTGTGTATTGACACACTTTTTACATCAGATTCCCCATCACAAGTGGACTTGGCTTTTTCCCCCACCTATATTTGCTTCATGGTGCTCCCAAACAGCTGCAGAATCGCTTCACAGGGCAGTCAGGTTGGAAATCCAATTAAATGGCACCCATGCACAATAAAAAACTTGGTTTTCCCCTATCCTAACATTTAAACCCATCTACACAGGCAGTTTTAAGGAAAGTGCTCAGCAGAACATCAGAAACAAGGAAGATGAGCCACAAGGAGCAGTCCTAGCTGTGTTACGCTTCCCCAAAAGCCTCCAGCCATGCTGTGCATCTGAAATGATTAAGTGAAGTAACAACCTGCTCATGAGACACACGTGGAGATTGCACAACCTCCACAATGTGTTTTCAGCAGTACTGCTCTTAAAATCCTCACACTGAACTTAATCTCTTTGGCTCATTATTAAAGCAAATGCACACTACAACTATAAAAATAAAGCACATCTCTACAGCCCCAAAGAACAGAAGGGTATAGATAAGATCTTTTCAGGTTTGAGCTCTGTCTACCTCTTGCTGGCTTAAGGACTCTTCCTGCTCATTTTCGTTCCTCTTTTTAAGAATTTGGTCAAGAAAATGGATTGAACAATTTAGACCATTAGCTGAGTCTGTCTGGCTGAAGGGCAAAAATAGACATCTTTCAGTCTGAGCTTTAAAATAGCTCCTCCCCAATGGGACTCAAATGTTCCCCAGCTGGGCAAGATGTTTATTTCTCTCCCTCCTTTTTAAACATATAATTTCAACCTATGCAGGCACTGTGGTCAAGCATGACACAGTCCAGAGCAGCAGCTCTCAGGAGAGAGGGATGAGAGTCTCTGACACCCTGACTGCATCACAGACAAAGCCTGATATAGCAGCAGCACAGGGGCAGCCGTGCTGGAGCCTCGGCCCTGTTTGGAGTTGCTTTCTGCACACCAGGAAGCGTGACTCACTCCATACATCCAGGGAATAGGAGCTCTGCCTGGCACTTCTTGTCTTCCCAGGCATCATGAAAATCACAGACAGAACTGCATCCCGTACAGCATTTAACACAGGTAGAATAAGAAATAAAAAGCCACAACAGGGTTTTGACTAACTGAGATTGCTGAAGGGTTGGAAAACTCAGTGCAATGAAGTAAGGAAATTGTTATGTGAAAGTAGGCAGAACTACTGCTGTATGGAATAAAACACTGGTGATGGAGGGCTCCTGGATTAGAGCAAAAGATAAATTGCAACCACATCATCTGTATTCAAGAGAACCTGATTTTAGATGCAGAACTGACCAAGTAGCAGGCCACAAAAAGAACAAATAGGAAGACCTTTAACTTCACGTCCCTGTGATTTTTTAAAAGTTTTTAATGATAAGCCACACTTCGTGAGATTTTTCACTATAAAGCTCTTGGGAGATAAGTTTCAATATACTCATCAGCAGCTCATATGCATTTATTATTATGCTCAGACATGCTCGCTAATCTTGAAAGGACTCCAGGCATTGCCTTTGGAGTCAAAAAAGATGGTAGAGAAGGGCAGCCTTTAGAGTAAAAAAAGCTGTGCCAAAAATTCATTTCCCAGAATATAAAAAACTTAATTCCAGCACAAGAAGTCTCCAGAAGGAAGTCAAGCTTTCTTTTTTCTGAGGAAAGAAAAAAGGAATAATATTTGTCTATGTATACATCTATATATTATATTTACTATAATTATCAGTGATTTATTTTTGGTAGATAAGTTAATTTAGAAAGAAATGCATGCAAAAATACTTGGGCAAACTTCCTGGGCAGAATCACTATTATAAGATACCTAAAGAGCCACAACTGATATTCTCCTGCCTCCTCAAAAATAAGGCATAGAAGGCCCCCACCTCCAGTATTCCTTTGGGGTGGCACAACTGAACAGAACTGGTCAGAGGCATCAACTCCCTCCTACCCCCAGCACTGTCTCCAACCAATTTTTCTACCTTTCTCAAGAAAACTAAACTCCCCATGAAATGCCTCTATGGTCCACATGAACCCTATCAATTATTTCCAGTAGGAAAGGACAAGCAGTACTTGCCAACATTTCCAATGGGAGTTGCTACAGGCTGTGATCTTTTGAGAATCTAAATAATTCATATGGTTATCTAAATGAAGGCCATTTCATCAGCTCATGAAAGGCTTCAGATGCACCTTTTGTTAAGGAAGTTACACCGAGATTTCCCTAAATTTCCTGATCACTTATTTAATGGCTAAGAGGCATCCAGGGATGTGCTTAGAGCCCTCTCAACACCACCTGGCAGACTGTGATCTTCACCACCTGGAACTCCACAGCACACACACATCAGCACTGACTGCAATCAGACTCAAACTGTTTCATGTCTGACTGTTGTATTGTGGTTAATTTTGCTGGTTTTTTCCTCTGTAGTAAAAAGAGAAAACACACAGACACACAGCTAGGTATTATATCGTTGATATAATAGCCAGTATATGCGCACAGTTTCTTTATCTACACTAAAACGCTTGAGTTCCACCTTGCTTACACCTTTTCATTTTGGGGTAAAGCATATTTGATGGAACAGCCAAACTTTATTTGTAAATCAGAATGAGCACTGATGTTAAAATTTACTTTTCATTTTAAAAACTTGGAAGTTGAAGCCTGGTACGTGGTCTGGAAGCCAATGGCTCAACACCACTCTCTTGTGGGCAGAAATATGAACCCTCTGGCAGGACTGAGCATGCAAAAGTGCAGAGAGCTCCAATAAAAACAAATGTCTTTTGAGCCTAATCCATAGTCAGTTTGACCCACAGATCATTGCTGCCAGAGACAGGCACATAAATAAATATAACACAAAATCCTCTGAGGTTTTGCTCTTCTTCCTTTGTTTAAAGTGCCTGTCTAGCAGCTGCTACAGTGAGACAGATAAATCAAATTTTTTCACCTCCCTGTGCTCCTCTGTTTTCTTTCTTCTATGTTTAATCTTTATTGTTTGCTGTATATCCTCCCTTTCACTTATCTCAGCAACTGCTTGCCTCCCCTCTTCCCCCTATACTTCACCTTGATAGCACAGCACCTCTTTCTGGTTGGGGAATTACTAATCCACCACTGAAAAGGTTTCCAAAAAGCACACTGCCTGACACAGTGGGACTGGCTGAGGACTGGAGCACTAGGACTGATGGCTCCAAGACAAGCCCAGACCTCTCAGTGACATCAGAAAACAACCAGAGATGTTCTCAACTGAAGCATTTTCTCATGAAAAGCAAGGATTAAAAATTTTGCTTAATGAAGTATTTTGTAAATATGTAACAGCTCTGATAAGCAATAATTCCTCAATATCCTCAAAACCAAAATGTTTTCTCCCCACTGTCCTGCAATTCCCAAGAAAGCTGCTTAAACACAGAATCAGGCAAAGCCTACAAATCACACACAGTTTTCCAATAATAACCTTCAAACTCCTACAAATTTCCACTTCAAGTTTCTGCACGGTTCTTCAGAGTCTGGCACTTTTTTCTGTGAATTAAGAACTTCAAGGCAAGGTTAATAGCCATTATCAGAAAATCTTATGACAAAAAGAGTTTATATATTTAGTTACCATAAAATTAACATTGCTGTACTAGTCCTAATTTCTGGGTTGCCACCTGAACAGTTTTCTTTTACCGGCTGAGAGTCCATCCATATCTCAAACATTGAAAAATCACAGCAAAGCCACTCATCTTTGATAACCCAGTAAAGCTAATCTGATGGTACAGCACAAAGAGTTTTGAATAGATAAAACCAATCATCTTTTCAGCATGCACAACAAAAGAAAAAAGAAATGGGAAGTTCTGAAATAATGCCCACTCCTTTCAGACACCGACTGGCTGACAGATAAGCAGAATTTCAACTCCAATAGGCATGGATTAGTTTCCAGGCAGAGAAGCAGAGATAAAAGGGAAAAGGATTTAAAGAATTTCTCATGGACTTTTGTCAAAGGGGTTTTTTTCTGCTTGGTCTACAGAGTGAGGGCTCAGCTCTGATTTCAGGCTCTTTTGTTTTTTTTTAATTTTTTTATTAACTATAAACTTCACAGTTGGCCACATAAAACATGGTAAATTTTTATACACTTCTCACTGTATTTTTTCTAATCAACACCCATTGCCTATTACCATTTTGGGTGAACAGAAGAGAAGTCAGGAAAACTGTAACTTTAAAAAGAACCAATTAAAATATTATCTAAAGTGACTGAATTTTCAGCATTTGCATTACAGTTCTTACCATTTGCACACTTCATTTCATTTTGCTTCAAGCTCTCTTCCAATCATGTCAACACAATATGTAAAGTGTCCTCCTTAGGAAGAGAGGATATTGGCAGAATGTGGAATTTGAGACTGGATTGCTGCCTTTATCACTGGAAGTGCTTTTGCTCTTACATTGGTGCATCCCCTCCACTATTTCTGGACAACTTCCCAGAAAGCATTCCAGTTCAGGTGGAGCATTTTATAGAATAATGAGATGACCAAAAAAAGAAAAGAATAAACTTATTAATGCTTTCAGAACCAGAAGCCACAAAGCCTCTGCTGCAGAGGCTCATGGAGGTTTCCACACTCCTCACCAGCTCGCTCTGCATTGTTGCTATGGCACACAGGGGCACAGCCATAGCAACAGCTTCCAAACAGCAAACTCCTCAGAGTTACGCAAGAGCCTCCAACCAATACTGGGTTTCACATACCTAATTTAGAATTTCTACCTTTTTGCAGGCTCACACGCACCATGTGCAGCATATTGAAACAACACTGGGCAGTTCAGAGAGACTGGCATCCCCCGTGTTCCACTTTTCCAGCCAACAGTGTGGCTGCCCCAGCAGATCCCTTGGTTCAGCGCTTCTGGGAGCAGCTGATGCAGCAGAAACTCTTGCACCTACTCCCTTTGGCTCCCTTCCCTGCAAATCACTAAATATGTCCTTCCCACACAGCCGCTGAGCTCCACTGGCCCAGAGCCCATGAGCACCAAATTGTCTTTCTGATTCAACTAATCCACCAGAATTCCACCAGCCCACTGCCCCCCACCTCGTCCCACAGAAGCCTAGGATTCCTTGTTCAACCAAGACCCAAAGAGTACCATCCTCCTTCACTGACACTTGCAGCACAAGGTACATGCTGAGAAAGTCTGTTCCAGAGACCAAAACACATCTCAGGAAAAGCAGCAACATTTTGCAAGGCTCAAGGATTTCTGGTACATCAGTGGCAGGCCAAGAAGGAGCACCTCTTCTACTGCTATGGTACTGTTTCTTCTTTATTCTTAAAACTTTAGAATGCTTTATATCTAACCCTCTGCAATGTTTTTCCACTGACTACAAAATAGCTGAAGCTTTCATACAGTGTTGTCTGTTTTAAGGATAACACATTTCGGATGTTTATGTCTAAAACAGAAAATGACCTTTGTAAGAGAAAATAATGTGTAGTTACTGTGTTTAGGAATACAACCCTTATCTTACCACTGGAATAATTATTTTTCCAGTGATCCTGCAAAACAATGAAGCATTATGGCCAACAAGAGCCAAGAAAAGCACACACCTCCTTTGGAACCGTACAGTGGTCCAGCTGAAAGCCACGGTGCGACCTAATTTCCCAACACTTCAACAGTCTCTTGAAATATCAGTTTAGGGACCTTAGTCCAACAGACAAGGCCAAAAAAATAGATTCACCTTCTTTTCTCATATTGGAAAAGAAAGAGAGAGAAATGCTGGCTGGTCTTGGAGGAACCTTTCAAAGACGTGTTGGTAGATCTAGTGAAAACATGTACCAAACAGGGAGCCCTTGAAAGAAATGTAGGATCTGGGAGAAGACAAAACCCACCAACTAATATCAAAATAATTCTGCATAATAAGTAAGTCTCATTTTGATCCTCCTCAAATTAAATCAAAGCAGCTCACTGTGACTTGATCTGGTCTTAAATTACAAACAGCTCTGGTTAAAAAAAAAAAAACAAAAAACCCAAAACCCCAAAACTCTAAAAAACTAAGGATCTAACAAGATCTACACAAGTATAAAATAAAATGAAATGGTAGAAAGAAAACATAAGAGATTAAACAATTACAGTAAGCTAATGTGAATGGTTTGTTAAAAATTGTTTTAACTTGTCCTGAAATACTTTTGGTTTGGTTTTGATCTTATTGCAGTCAGCCATCAAGGACTTACGTCCGGTGGCTTTTGCAGCTGTAAAACTGGCAGCATCAGAGGGATCAATTCTCATTATCAACTATTTACTGGTACAGAATGAGTGAAATAGTTTTAATGCTTAAATATTTTTTTCCTTTTTGTGATCTCTTCTTAGATCAGAAATCTGCCTCAAAATCTGCCTTTGAGTTTTATGTGTGTGCATACATGAACCAGCTCCTACATGTATAATGTGCTCATGCTCTCACAAGGGGCTTTTGAAACAGATCTGGAAACAGGAATGTGCTATATCAGTTGTAATTTAAAAGTATCACACTTATGCTTTTATTAAAAATTCATGTAATTGATTAGTATTTCAAGGGACTGCTGACTCTATTAGAATGGCAGCCTGTAGCCTCCACGCCATGCAAACCCTCTACCCCTTGTTAGCATTGCTTGCTCAATAGCCCAAGATGAAGTACTGTTAAATTACTCATTTCTTGGTCGAAATCCCCATCGTACACAAGAAATTTTTCTATTCATCTTTTGGCTAGGTCTTCCTACAGATTCTCCTGCAGAGTATAATGATTTCATTTTCCCAGAGAGATGTCTCCCTGCTCATATTTTTTAAAAAAAGTTTCTTGTGTAATCGTTCCTTTCTGACAGTTCTATCAAACTTATGTGTTACAAAAGCTTGCTTTTAAAAATTCTCTCTTTTAGGACATATTTGGAAATTAAAGCAAGAATGAAATGCCTTCCCACTTAGTGTAAAAAATATCATCTCACAATCCATCATAGGACACTCCAATCAGTGTGGCCAGGCTTCCCTAATAATTTAATACTTATTCAAGACCAAATACTTAATTCAAGTCTTATACTTCCTATGGGCTGTTGTGGGCTTGCTGTTAAAAAAAAAATATAAAAGCCCTGTCCTGCCACCTTAACTCAGATTTATTCCAACTAGGTTTTGATTATTTAAGCAAAGGTAGTAGAGGCAACTTTTACAGATAGAGACAAGCCAAATTATAAAATTGCAATTGTAAATAAAACACAACATGGAGAACTTTTCATTATAACTCTCAAACTAGTTTACCAAAACAAATATGACAAATGTGAGTTTTAAAAAAGGAAACTCAGTTAAGTGACATGCCCAGGTCTGTGTTGCTCACCAGCAACAGAAAGAAACGGACATCAAGCCTACCTGACATTCAAATCCTTCTTTCCTCAGTCACTTGCAAGGCCTTCAAAAAGCACAGTATGCAGTTTTCAGGGCTTTACATAAAATTGGATTATTGCCCTGCATTTCTGACAAGTTGCCTGCATAATCCTCAGTCTAACCACACTTGCCTTGATCTGAAGTGACTGCCCATATCCAGCCCAGTGAGGCATTTTGCATGTGCTCATTATTGGCTTTTGTTGTATTCTGCCTTTCCCTCTGAAAACATCTTAGACAACTAACTGTGAATGCCAAAGAGATAACAGATAATTAGTCAAGAGGTAATTTGGAGACTAACTGCAAGGAAAAATGAACTGCATACAAGATATGCCCCACTAATGAGTATTTTGATCTTCATTGAGGAAAGATAATGACATTGAACAATGTTTAACAGAGGGATCTTCCAGAAGTGTACACTTTGGGTGACAATTTCCAAGAAAACACAGAAGCAGGACTGCATCCGAAGCAGGACTGCACCCCTTCTTCAAGCAGCCTGGGCAGTACTTCTGCGCTTGGCGACCTGCTGAGCAGAATTTCACCACTTAATTCTTCCTACCAGACACAGAGGGGAGCAGCCAAGGGACACCTCAGCTGTAGAGGCGCCACAAGCAGGCACTGCCTCACTTTATTGCCTTCAATAAAAAGAGGCATTTTTCACAAAGTGGTATCTCATAGGGGTGGATAAACACTTACAACTATTTGTAAGTATTTAAATACTTAACCTGTGTCCATTCACAGCTCTGCCTTTCAGTAACACCCACCTGGAGTTTGTGAACACAGCCTATAGCTTAATCACTGTCAAAGAACTGAGACTAAAGTGTCCTCTAGTTAAGCTGGTCTCGCATCTGAGTTTACAGGACACTGTGTAACAATTTTGTGGGTCTCTATCCTTAACAATTTACAGGAACCACTTCATTGCTTCCATCAGACATTTCTAGGTCATTATACCCAAATCTTAACTTGTTTTGTTTTCATGTTTCTTGCAGAAAGGAAACCTCTAAGTTCTAACCCTGTACCATTAACTATTGTCCTCTACAAGATCTGGAAAACATGAAGGCTGTAGCCCTCTTCATTTGTCTTGTAGGACCAGTTTTTGCTATTTCAGTAAGTCCTCACCATGCTATTATCATCAGGCACCTAATTTTATATTCTGAGAATATTCTATGCTTATGGATGTGCAGATATTCATATATTTGTCTTTTTTAGACCCATCCTGTAAACCACAAGCTCAGAACTCACAGACAGAAAACTCCAGAAAAGGTACTCTTCTTTTTCTTTAAACAATAGGAAGTAACTTACATTATTAATCTTAAATATAAAAACACATTACCACATACATATTGCTTGGCAAATTGATTTATGTTAAAAAGCTTTAGGCCCTCTCACCTCAAGAATTAGTGCCAAGTATCTCATGCTTTGCATATTAACAGTTGCAAACAGGACAAAATCTAAAGCTCAAAATAGAAGTTTCACTTATTGAGAAAATTACCTTAAATGAATCCCCTCATATCATCATTACCCATATTTGCACAAGTAATAAGCTCCAGTGACAAAATTGTCGTTATCACATCTCCAGTATAGGAGGAGGATGAAATCCTCAATTTATCACGCCAGGGGATCATATGCAGTGTCAAATATGTAAGAATTTTAGCCACCATATGTTTCATTATTCATGGTGCAGAGCATTAGACACAGCTTATCCTGGCAGAGTAATCTGTGGCTGACAGGCCAGATGCCCTGATGGCAATGAGACGGAGGATTTCACCAGCCCTCCCTGTGCCACATATGTGTGCTAATGATGAAGCCCATAGTTTTGCATTCATGGCTGACCCAAATAAAAATTCCTGTTATTGCACTGAGCCTTTGTGACTCAGACACAATGGATCTTGTCTCCAAGCCACTGGGGGTTTCAGAACTACTAAACTCATACCATGTTCTGTAGTAAAAGATTCAAAATCCCAACTCTTATGCTAACCATTTTAAATGTTTTAATTATAAACTATATCCCACTCTATACAGCTTTCCAGATACATTTCATGTCAATGTGGATCATGAAAACAAAAAAATAACTTTTCCTAATGAAGTATCCAGCAGAGGAAATGGTATAAAGATTAGTTTGCAGCCTACAGCTGTCTACCAGAAATAACACACATAAGACACTTGCATCAAAACAAAACCTTGCAATAGCCAATGAATCATCAGTTCCAAGTGTGTGCATCATCTATCAAAAGCCAGCTCTCCCCCACAGTATCTAATCACAGACAGTGACTAAAATTTGCCCAAGTTCCTTCACAAGCACTTGAGTTCTAAGAGCTGATTTTCCCCAGGGGACAAAGGTATAACAGAAAGCAGCATCTGGAAGCTGTATCCAGGCACATCTCTGCAGAATTGGTGCAGGACAAGGCTTCCTGTCAAGACATGAGCGAAATCTTTCTCAAACTGCTGCTTCAAGCACAGGTAGCCACAACAGAAAATCTTAAAGACTGTTTGGCCTTGTGTTTTCTGAACCTGTAGAACTTTGGAAAAGCTCCACAGTGAATTTCTGCTACATTCTGTTAGACTCTGTTAGATTCTGTTAGAACATACAATCTTCCCCTGAAAAAGTTAGAGTTGGAATTGATACAGTGAATATAGTTCCCAGTACTATTTCCACATCAGCAAGGACACCTGGCAAAAGACAAAATTGTAAAACATTAAGATACCACTTTGACATTAGGAAATAGGATATAGCTGATCTACAAGAATCAAATTAATGTTTTCAATCCTACCTTTAAAAATAAAATAAATATAAGTGTTTGTGAGTGGAGTGCTTGTTTCCAAGCAGTCAAACTAAAGGAAAAAAGCTATTCCAGCAACTTGGATGGACCAAGTGAGAAGGACCATTCTTCCCAAACTTAACCCCCCAAAAGCTTTAAGAAATATCAGCATCAGGTGCTATATTGTTGTAAGCAATAAGCAACACTGAACATCCACAAGTGTTGTTCAGAAACACACACAGCAGCAAAAAGGTAATTGCTTCAGCAAGACCTGACAGTCATTTCAGTACCTGCTTTCTCCTCAAGCATTTGAACCATTTCCACTGAAGGTCTCACTTTTGCTGTTGTTTTGACAGATTAAGAAAAGGCACTCAAACATCTCTTGTTGATCTTATAATTGTCACCACACACAATAGTTCCTGGTGACTTCAGCCAGGAAGTAATGATGTATTGGACTCAAAGTAGATTTATATATGGATTATAAAATCAATGCAGGGCATTTCTCAGGAATTACTACCATGACACCTTGTGAAAGGTACTCTCTCTTTGCCTGCTCCTCTTTTCCCAGGTCCCTTATTTTTTCCTAATCTGTGCAGGAAGTTATGTCTCACATCCCCCTTCTCTGAGCTAAGTGATAATTGCTGCAGCCTACAAGTGCCTATGGTTATGACTAAAATACTAATTAAGCATTCTGAGATTTCACAAGACACCCATATGCATCTCTCTCTGAAAAAGAGTTGCATAGACCTCTCCAGAAACTCCATCAATAAAAGAAGGGACAGAAAAACACATTTTCTGAGAAAGAGAAGGCACATCAGCTGTGAATGTCATGCCCTAGGCTAGTTTAAGAGGAGCACATAATAAAGAAAACAAATAAAGCCAGTGCCATGCTTTGCAATACAAGGCAAAAATAACACTGCATCAGCTTTAAATAATAATCCTAAGATTTATTAATCTGCTATTTACATTTTTTTTAAAGAGTGAATATATTCATCCAGAAGCTTCAAAGGAAGAGAACACAGGGTATGTAGACGAGGGTGATTTGCTGCCCACTCCCAGAAACTTAAAACCAGGCTCTGAAGACAGGGATGGGCCCCAGACCATGAGGAAACAAGAAAGAACTGGGAGCAAGCATCAAGTGAAAAACAGCCTGAAAAGCATTGACTTCCTTGCACTGCACAATAAACTAGGTTTGGCTTCTGATAACCAGGACAGTGACTCTGGGAGCAGCAGCAGAGAACAGTCCAGCTCTGAGCACGACCAGCTCAGGAAACATGAGAAACATGGGAACATGGCAAACCGACACCTTCCAGGCCACACAGAACACCCAGTGGGTGCTTTCAGCCTTCATCATGAGCATAACATGTGGAAATATAACAAAAATGCTGTTGGCCTGTCTGAAAAAGCCAGTCAAAGTGATGATGAGGAAAGCATGGAAGAAGAGGATGAGAAATGGGGTGAAGAAACTGATTACAGAGACACAAAGCATAAAGACCATCAGACACATCAAGGTGACCAATACAAAAGACAGCAACATGAGAACAGCATGCAATTAGATGAACTCCTGAGAGATTCCAGACAACTAACCCAGAAAACCAAGAGACACAGCCAGAAATTTGACCTAGAGGAAGAAGAGAGGGAGAACAGGAAGAAGTCCTATAAAGAAGAAATCCCCCTCTCTCAAAAAACCCATAATGAATATCAGGATGGCAAGCAGCAAAGTCAAGAGAGAAAATACCATATTCAAGTGAACTATCAGAGTGATCATGACACGGTGGTGAAAATACAAGATAGGGAAGACAGTAATGCTGATGACAGTCATGACAGTGGTGACATTGGTGGTGAGGAATATCTCAGCAATACCTGGAAAAAAACAGCCTATGAGGAAGAGGAGAGAACCCAGAGTAATGACCAGGAGAGCACCAGTACCGAGCCTGAAGGGGAAGGAACCACTGAAGATGACACTGCAGTTCACAGAGAGACAGAGGATTACCAAATTGTCAAGATTAAAGACCTTGCTTATTCTGAACAAGATTATTATGATCATGAGCCACCCAATTCTGACAACAAGCAGCAACTGAAAATTAGTAGCTCCATTCAGAACATTAATTCAATGGACAGTGAAGATAAGGTAAATTATCTTTAAAATAAAACTTGAGTACTACAAAAAGGGGGAGAGGGACCAGTTCTAAATTTAAATTCCTGATGATTGAAATGACCTGTTGGAGAAAAATAGGTGACTTCTTAATATGCAGAAGTCTCATTTCCCCTTATACTCAGTATTCCTCTGGTTCATGCTGTGTCACAGCACCCAGAGCACTTAGGTGAATTGGACTAGAAAGGAAGTGAACACCATTCACATAAGAGCTCCAGACCCAGTGGGGTGTGTAATGAAACACATAAATAAACACAGATGCACAGATTAAAAACCTGAAACCCAGTCTCCAGCTTACTAGGCTAGCCTGTTCACTCATCTCTCACAAAGATTTTAAATGCTACTACACAAAAGTGAACAGCTTGGAAAGGCAGGACTAGAGTCAATGGAATAATTATAAGAAACTCAGGCCTCACTGAGCTCCCATTTCTCTCTCTCTCTCTCTCAATCTCCTACTCTATTTTTTCCCCCAAATAAGAAGAGCATGGTAATACTACCAGAGGCTTTATGCTCTTCTCACAGATTTTGCACAGCAAAACAGAGCAAACTGTCCCTCAGTCAGCTCTGTATTTGGACCTGAAAAAAAATTAGGCCAAGTATTTTTTTTCTTCTCAAGATTTACCACAACTTTCTGCTTATGCCTCTGTGACTGTGCAGGTTAAGACTACAGACAGTTCCCATGG
>NW_005054304.1:573672-586350 GCF_000277835.1 Geospiza fortis | reverse complement strand
AATGTCATGTAACTCCCAACTCTCTGCCACTGGGGAACCTGCCGGTCTGTATTTCTTTTCTGCCTTTTGCAGCACAGGATTTCACGTGACTGAACTGTGCTTGTGCCTAATCCTGTGTTCCCAGAGAATCCCTTCCACACTCCCTTGGAGTTAGTAATTTGTTAGTGAAAAACATTTGTAGGCAGTGCACAAATTTTTGTGTCAGTTATACAGAAATGGGGCTTACCTTGCACTGAGAGCTTTCAGTTTCAGAACAGTAGCTTGAATTCAAGTAGGAGTGGGACAAAGGCCAGTGCTTGATTCAGTAAAGACAGATGGGATATGTTTCACCAAAGGAAGCTGGAAGTCTGGAAGTGAATGTCTGAATGTCAGCCCCTACAGAACAAACAGCTTTTTCTGAAAAAAAAAATTATTTCCACATCCAATTCAAATCTGAGACTGCTAGAAGTCTCACAAAAATTCCTCATTTAAAGTTTGGCTTGTTTTATTCAATACAAGATCCAGCTTCATAACCAACTTAAAAATGCATTTGAACTTCTTGATGAATACTGGGCTGTGTTTTGCTTTGGGTCTCAGTAGTATCTGACAAACACTTGGCTTTATCCCATCACCTCTAATAGTCCCTCTTTCCTGCTAGGACTGCCAGACACATGTCGGAACTTCCACTGCAAAAGAGGCAAAGTCTGTCATGCAGACAAACAAGGGAAACCCCACTGCATTTGCCAAGATCCTGCTGCTTGCCCTCCCACCAAGGACTATGAGCATGTGAGTATTTCACCCAGTGCACAGGACTGGGAAAAGCCACCTAAAGTATTCACAAGATAACATATTCCCCTGCTATTATTTAGCATGGTTCTACCTTAAAAAGCATGCAAGTGAGTTTGAGTGATTCCAGTAATTGAAAAATTAAGTATAAAGCACACAAACTCACTGAGTGTGGTTTGAGAGCAGTATGAACCCATGTAACTACAGAGTAACTGACTTGCTTCACTCAGTCTCAGGGATTCTACCTTTTCCCTGTCACTAAAAATTCTCTGTATCCATTTGGTATTTTAGAGCACATGCTTAGTACACATCCAGTGAAATAATCCCACAGCATCTCAGAGGCTATATTACAACCATAGAATTAAACTGAAGTGTTGCATAACTGGGCATACAGGTACAGACAACTAGTCCTCATGAGGGCATACAACAACTACTAATTCCAATACTTCTGATCACATGTACTCCCTGTGGTATTCACCACATGTTAATGATGCTTTTATTACTGTAATGCCTCTGAGGGACAAGGATTTTTCTCAACACAGTGGTGGGGTGGTGGTTTTCCTTCCTCTAGGTTTGTGGTACAGATAACAAAACTTATGATGGGACATGTCAACTCTTCGGCACCAAATGTCAACTGGAAGGAACAAAAATAGGACGCCAGCTGCACCTAGACTATATGGGCTCCTGCAAATGTAAGCTTCTTTTCCTTTGAAGAATTCAGCTCGGTATAAAGAGCCAGTAGCTTTAACACATCTGCCAGCCCTAGATTGCCCTCCTTCCTGTAATCTGCCACTTGTGCATCAATTATCTGCTAATTAAGGCTTTCAATGTTTAAAAATTATCTGAAACCTAGGCATCTCTCCTGTGCTTACACCAATTTTTTGTTGACCTTATCTTCCCCCTGCACTGTGTTATATGTTCCTATTGCTATAGCCTTTGAAGATTTTTGTAAATCCTTGACCAGAAAAACAGTGTTTACAGAGAGTTAAAAAATGAAAATTTATTAACTCTCAAACCCCCATGGAAAACAAAAAACTAAAAAACATCAACCAAACTTAGATGCAAAATGCAGAAGTCAGGATCTAAAAGCCAGAATTGATTTCCAACCTCTTCGACTGCTGCATATGGTAGGAGGAAAGTCATTCCCAGTCAGAATATTCCTTTGCCATCAAAAACTCTACTTTCATGCAAGTGACTGATTAGAGCTTCACTGCACAATTATGCTCAAAAGCTGCACAGATATATAAGGGTTGTGGCTTGCACAACTGGTTAAGCACGTGCACTAAAAAAATTGTAGATTTCTAATTGAACACAATTAGGTACATTCAAAATTTTATGTATTAACAGCTCCATCAATTCTAATTTTTACTGGAAGTAGACCTCAAATCTCAGAAATGCTCAAATGGGGACTTAACAGATGACTTGTTAAGAAAAGCTTTTCTCTTTGGCACAGACATCCCCCCCTGTACTGATTATGAAGTGGATCAGTTTCCCCTCCGGATGCGAGACTGGCTTAAGAACATCCTTATTCAATTTTATGAACGTGACCTGAACACTTCTGGGATTCTAACCGAAAAGCAAAGGAATAAGGTCAGCAATCCTTTTCAAATAAGACCATACAGTTATAGGGACCAGCCCAGAACATCTCACACAAAATGGCATGAATTAGACGACTTCTAAGATGGCTTATTTCCCCCCAAAACATGCGTTGCTTGCCTCAGGACAGAAGATGGGATAAAATTGGTTTAATCTCCTAATAAGCTGAGGCTACTGCCCCCCTTAGCTGAGTCTGACAATTAAACCACAAGAATTTCACTTCCTTTCTAGTTACTGCCAAAGGTGACATAGACAGCAGCAAAAATGTCGTGGACTACTAAGGCAAGCTTTTCACGCTGCATATGGTCACCAACACTAAAACACATTTCCCTAGGGGTATTTTATTATCAAGTTTCACTTCTCCAAAATGCCTTCTTGCCAGATAGCTCTCTTCAAGACAGATTTTCAACATGAAACAAAAAATAACAATTTCTGTGTTGAGCTCAGGTAAAAAAGATCTATCAGAATGACAAGCGCCTTCTGGCTGGTGACCACCCGGTTGAGCTGCTCCTGCATGATTTTGACAAAAATTACCACATGTATGTGTATCCTGTGCACTGGCAGTTTCACCAGCTTGATCAGCACCCTGTTGACAGGTAAAAAATTATATGTGGTTCAGTTCTGATTTGCTGATTAAACTCAGGCTAGTTTACTTTTCTACACACCTCAAGGGATTCTCTACATACAGAACCAGTCCCTTAGCTATTAGAAGCCATTATCACCCCCTCTCTAACACAGAACTTTTTCTCTCATTGTTTTCCTGATCATATCCTAGGTCAGAATTTGCTATCCTCTTGCCTTGCACAATCAAGTATTACACTGTAAGCTCTACAGTGTCTTAATACCTACTAATGCTCTCAGCCAGGAAGAAGTCCTGTTATTACTGAAGCTAAGAGAAAAAGGCTAAGTACAAAGGACAGAGCCCTGGCAGCAAAAGTCCACTAGTGAGGTATCCATAATTTTCAACTAACACCACAGAGGTCTCTCAGTTTAAGGAGCAAATATAGTCACAGTTCAGAGGAAGCTTCTACCTTCTGAGAACATAACTCAAATTTCAAGGTTTTGGTCATATCAACCAGTGATGGAATCTGTATTCCCAAGTTCAGACCTTCAATATCTCAGGACAGTCACACTTACTGTTTTAGAACATAGTTAAGCACTTTGCAAGCTTGATATCCTGAGGATTAACAGCAAAACTCCACAAGCGATGAGTTGTGAGCAAGTTGCTCCTTTCAGTACCTGTAATTACTACAAAAGTAATACTTGTAGGAAAAAAGATGTTGGCAAACAAACATTCAGCAAAAGCATTTTAGCTCACCAGATATTAGACATTTTTATCATGACCTGGGACATATTCACTACAGAAGCACCACAACAAAATCCACTGGGGCATCTCTGATAAAGCCATCATTGCTGTTTTGTAGCATCTTAGATCAGCTTTAATAATCCTGCTGATTTTCTTAAGGAAATGCAGCTCTCCATACCTGCCCTTTCTTTCAGATTATTAACACACTCGGAGCTTGCACCCTTGAGAGCCTCCCTTGTTCCCATGGAACACTGCATAACCCGTTTCTTCCAAGAGTGCGATGGAGACCAGGACAAACTCATTGCTCTGAAGGAATGGTGCCACTGCTTTGGGATTAAGGAAGGTAAACCTAAAAGGATAGGCAGATGTACCTGACAGAATGTTCCTGCCAAGAACATTACTCAGACCTCAAAATAAGGCAAAGAAATTGTAAGCAGAAGCCCATGGCTACAGTGCTGAGAGGAAAACAGAACACTAAACAAGACTGCAAAAGGTCAAGAGGGTTAACAACGTAGCACAAGTTAATCCCAGAAGAGTTATGGGACAGAAGGCATTTGGCCAAACAAGCAGACTGAAGAAATGTGTTTAAAATCCTACTAGCAAGTCCCTAATTTAAGTGGAGGCTGATTCTGGTCAGAAGTCAGACACAAGGAACCTTTGCTCTTCCCAGAATTTTTCCAGCTCTTCTGATGATATTTTACCAGACATGAAGGATGAAAGCTGCAAGGAGTTATCTTAGTACACGTATACTTCTGCCAGTGATTGCTCATTCATAGCATCAGTCACTTTATTGATAGTGATACAGCATAAAACTGTCTCTTTGGTATAAAATGTTAATAATGTTTTCTTCTTCTTTGTTGCAGAGGACATAAATCAAAATCTCCTTTTCTGAGCCCAGCTGAACAGACTCCCACTACTGCACTAAAATTGATGAATCCTGCTTACTTTTGTAATTATCAGCTTAACAACCTTCAAGAAAATGGTGGAATGAGGTTCACTGAATTCTTATCGAACAACCCAAGTGCAGAAAATTTATACATTCATTAACAGCAGAAAAATTTAACTACTTCATAGCTAAAATACAGTGTTGTCCCCCACATGTATCCATGATCTTTCTGAACCAATAAATACTACTAACCTAATGACTAAGCTGTTCACAAAACTCTTCAGTAGAATTATAGAATGTAGATGTTATCACCCACTGAAATGGGATCTGTTTCCTCTATTTTGTGTTTTGTCAGCTTAACACACTGCATAGAAATCTCAAATAAAATAGAAGTCTATTGGAGATATGGGTTTTGTCAACTGTGTTGAAGAAAATTGTTTCTTTCACCTTTGCCCATCTTTTGCTCTCCTCAAGAGAGACACAATTTAAGCATAAAAAAACCCAGGACAGGATGAGATTATTCCTGAATCCCCATAAAGTTGTGATTTTAAGGTAAGCACTTCACTGAAAACATTCCAGGCATATTCTGCTTTAAGGAAAAAGCCCCAGATGCTATTCCTACAAAGGATGATCAGAAACACCTTTCACCTGAACCACGTCACCTCTCCAAAGAAAAGAAGATGGGAGTGAGAAATGCTATTTTCGTAGCTTAAATAGTGGAAGTCCCATCCTCCTCTGCTAATTTGCTCTTGAACCAGCAAAGGCTGATAATCGTAGTCCAATGCCAGGCTGATGCCCTGGGATACAATGAATTAAGCTGTGATTATTTCCAACACAAGGACTTCTTACACAAACCAGAATTACTTCCTAGCACTGCCAGTTTTTTTCCATAATCCTGACTTGTTGCTCACTTCACATTCTGCAACATTACACAGCAGTGCATAAATAACTCAGCCTGGACGGCATGTACAAAAGCACATTCTCTATGCTACTTCCATTTGGAAAAGATCCTTTCTCTGGGACTTCAAATATCTTGGGAGAGAAAGTAATTTTGACAGCACTTTTCCAGCCTAGCTGCAGCCTATTGATTATTTGCTCTGTCTTTTGTTTAACCCACACAGAGCTGGGTGGCAAAAGCACAGCTCTCAAACTGCAAATACACTGCCAGTACACAGCTGGCCTCAAAAGGTAATGACTCTAACCCACAAATTCCCATTTCTTCAGGAAAAAGAATTTATGCTGTCTCTAGTTTGCAGCTTCAGTACTCTCAGTACTACCACCCGAGTACTCCTCCAGCACTGCTACACTCAGAATATCTACAATGAAAAAATAAGCAACAAATACTCTTTTCATAACACATTTCCACTGCCAAGCCTGTCAATCCTCTAAGGATTAGTAGCGGTTGTTACAAAAAAACCTGCAGTTTTTATCAGCTGAGAAGTAAACTAATAACCCAAAACATCTGAAGAAGTGATGATTCATAACATTTTGTGGTTTTCTGATGCAAGACAGAGTATTAAAAACTGTATATAAAGACTGCAGATCCACATCCCCTAACTCTCTAAGAAGGGTCAGCTCTTATGGACCATGCTTTCAAAACCCAACTACACTGCTGGGAGTCTACTCTGCATAATGCAGCACATCACAGAAGAAAACAGATGGGCAGGAAGAGGTGAGCAAGGATTGAAAGAAAAATTAAAACCTTTTGACACTACCTTTTCCTTTGAAAAGAGCACTAATAACTCTGCAAGATTCCCAGGATTTCCTGCATAAACACCCATAACTCCTCCAGGTTTCACTAGCTAATTGGGAGGCAGGGGTAGGGTTGAAAAGGAGAAAGTTCTAAACCCATTAATTAGATAAATAGGATGTGGATAAAGTCTCAACAGTGCATGAGTGTGTCACAGTACTGTTACACAAGGTAATTTCAGACCATGACATTTATCACCAACTTACTTCAACACATGGATCAAAATTCCTGAAGTCCTCAGGTCTCAACATCATCATCTTTCAGCTGTCACTGTCACCAACTCCTAACACCAGTACACAATTAACAGCAATTGATTAAAAACACAGAGAGAAGTGTCAGCAACTGTTGTGCAGCCCCTGTCAGCAGCACAAATGCCACAGAAAGCACCCATCAGCCTCCTGACTGCAAGTTATTCACATCACCTGTAGGGTAAGAAACCAGCACAATTTACAAGATTATACTTCCACGCTGCTCTTTCCAGAGATTCTGTTTATGATGCAGTCTCCACAACAGCTGAACTGTACCCCGCAAGCCGTGGGAAGAGAAGGAACCACAAAATTCAGCTCCTCAAATCAGTCACAACTTCTTTTGACACAGAGGCACAGTCACACATTCAGATGTGAATCCCAGCCACACTGTAAACTAAAAAGTAATAGAATGTGAAAACTAATCACTCAAAGTAGAAAGTTCCTGCAAAGATATGTTAAGTGAAATGACTCAGAAAAGAAATTTCACTTTATTATGCAGCACTTAAGTAATTATTCAGGTTATCCTACAAGTCTCTCATTCCAGAGGGATTCATATTCCTGGAAAGGAATCAGTGCAAAAATAAAGAGCCTGTGAACTGCCACCAGTCCGAATGCCAGTGCTGCCATGCAGATCTGCAGACATTATGAAACAACTGCAAATAATGAAGCCAAGAAAGCAAAGCAAGAGCTCCACATTCTTCTCATCTCACACCAGCTAAGAAATCAAAAGAAGCAATCTGAAGTCTCTGAAAAAGCCTCTGTTTATCACTGTCCAGTGTTTCTCCCAGCTGAATTTCACAGAATTTTCACTGAGGATGACAAGGACATCTGTTTCAAGGCTGGAAAACATATTCTCCTCTCAGAGTCTGTCAGTTCCCATTTCCATCACTTGTGGCACTCAGAGCCAGGATCCTCACTCCAGTGGGCTCCCTGTTTCTCAGTCACCAGCTTGATGAAGTAGCTGTGACTCGCATACAGCTCAAGCTTCTCACTGATGTCAACCCACTTCACCACTCCAGCATCATCACCTGCTTCCAGAGGCAAGTTATCCATTGTCTCACCTGTTCACAAAACGAGAGTTAGAACACACTATTGCATCTTTTCTTCCTGCTTTTTCCCCCTCTCACATCCTATTGCATCCTGATGCAAGACCTCCTGCCTTTCCACAATGCTCCTTCACAGACATCAACCTTCAAAGGCTTCTCAGAGAAAAAACAACAAAATCTCTCACTGATTCTGTGCCAGAAATCTTTTTCAGACTTGCACTATTTTAAGGCAAATCTGAATGGCAGAAATGGTGTTAACACCCTGTCATCATCCCTAGGATATCACCAGCAGCATGAAAAGTTACTGGAAACCATCATAACAACATGTACTTATTACCCCAAGTTTAGCCAATACATCTGCCTGGATTTTTGCTTGTTTGCTTAATATTTGACTGCTCTTTTTCACACATACTATTCTACAGGACAAACTGAATTCTAAAACTTATATACACTTATGAAAAAAAAATTAAAATTTTACTGAAGGCCCCAAAATAAAAAATACTAGTTTTTAAAAGGGGATGCCTTTGCTTTGAATTGCTTTTTTTCTCCAAGTTTTCACTCTGTTTTTAAAAAGAATCTCAGAACTTCATAAACAACAACCGAGGAAATGCTTTCCTCTTCTGTATTGGAAACAGAGGGCAAAGATACACTATCTCCACTACTTCGGGGGACAAATAAATCTAGGACCAGTGACACGTGAAACTTCACAACTGGCACCTACTATCCCAAATTCAGTGGAAATGTCATTGCATTGCATCAGAAACATCTAGGCAGATTGATTTATCTTACAGGTGAAAAATGGGAGTCCAAGGTAACAGATCAATTTAAGAATCTAGTCCCATATTTTACACCTGACTTTCATGCTCCCGATTTCACTGCCATTCTCAGCTCAACAACAGCCCCAATTTCAAACCAACATATGGAGTAAAAGGCAACTAAGAGCATGCTTGGATATATTTACCTGTTTCATCATGATAGTTCACAGCCTCTGTCTCCATCCAGGCATTATCAGTGTTACGAGGGTCATCCACGTATCCTCTGTACACCTATAAGGCCCCAAACAAAACAGAACAAGCTCAGTGTCAAAACAAAAAAGATGGAATCAGTCATACTTTTTTTCTTTCCTTCTGAGACATTTGCCCTTACAGAGTTTTCAACAGTCCCTTCAATTTCCTACACCCTAAGAAGATGAGCATCACAACATATTTTCATTTCACCTGCCCTTCTTCAGGTTTTATACAGCTATGAGTTACATGCACAGCTCAAAAGGCTACCACAAGAGACACAGAGCTCACCACAAAGTGTTCCTGGCTGAACAGCTTCTGAAGCTGCTTCTCCAATTTTGCTTTCTCCTCGGGGGATTTCTGTAGAGAGTTCAAGGCCTCCTCCTCAAATTCTCTCTTCAGAGTAGCAGTGATCTTTTCCCCTGGGTCCACCATTCCCTTAGAGGGGGGGAAGCAAACAAACAAAAAAATGCTATCCCTCAGATTCTACACATTTTAACTCCTAGCTCTTAGTATATTACACCCACTTGCATCACACATGTGCCATATCTGTCTCATGGCTTCACCAGCAGGGAAATGCCAACTGCCTCTGAAGCTTTGCCCTTACCCCTGGAATGGCCCACTCCCCACAGTCTCTCCTCTTGATGGCTACAAACTGCAAGATGTTCTTGCCAGAAACTGGATGAGCAACTTTATTGCCACTTCCATCCCTTTTCCACCTGCAGAAAATGACAAACAAGAATATGTTTTGCTGCTTCTTGACACCTGGGCCCGAGAGAGGAAGAGCAAGGCACTGCAACCTGTGTGGAGACAAACAAAGCAGAGAATGAACAGCTGAGGCAACCACCAAATGCCATCCAGCAGGATCACAACCAAGGACAGAACAACGAGGGTTTTCCTCAGCCAAAAGGGCAGAAAATGCCCATGAGGCATGTTTCTGCAGCCAGGCCAGCAGCAGCAGCTCCTCTGAAAGCTCTCCAAGCTGCACTTGTGCTAATTCATACTAAGAGGATGAGAATGTTTCTGCTGGAACAGAATGGTCACACAAGCTGCAGCAGCACCAGGACAAAGCCACAAGCAGTCACTATCACCTTCAGTAAAGAACTAAGAACTACCAATAGGCAGAGCAAAAAGCTGTCTAAAAAAAATTAAAATAAATAAATAAATAAATAAATCCAGTATTCACTTTCAAGGAAACAATTCAGTAGCATTGGCATCCTTCAGGAAAGGGGAAGAAGTGAAATGCATCAGGATGATTTTCCACAATGCTTCTGTCTTTGGCATGGCACTTTCTAACTCACACTTCTGTTAATGACACAATCTTTTCTGAATACTTTGTGTAAAATGGTTAGCACGTACACACACATCCTGCTGGAAAAGCACATCAAAACAAAGCATACAGTGACAAAAAGAGCATCCTAATCCTACCTCCTCCTGTCATAGACTAAGTCAAGTTAGTGTTTCTTACATTAACAAAAGCTGAATGGGCTTACAAACAGAAAACAAACAGAGAAAAGGGCCATGAAAGGTAATGTCCTACTCAGAGAAGCAGAAAAGAAGCAAAATGCATGGGTTTTTTCTCTACTGCAGGGTACCTTGCAGTTACCTGCCCCTTACCTGGTTACAACAGGATCAGCAGCATGGTTTGGTCCCCAGCGCCCTAACAATCCTCGGCCAGTGAGGCCAGTCCTCCCCACTGGATTGCTGAAATAAATGCCACAGTACATCACTCATGTAGTCCTGAAGTGGTTCCAATTGGAAATTAAGCCCAGCCACACCCAGCTCCCCTGATCTCTGAGGACCAGCTGAAACAAAAGGGAGTTTATTTTCTGCTAAATTTCCAAACCCTTAACACATTAAATGTATTTATTTGCCCACATTCAAAACATTCTACAAAAAAAAAAGAAAAACCAAACCAAAAAACCCAACCAAAACAAACTCAAAAAAAACCCCAGATGAACATTAAATAACAAAAAAGGGAAGGACAGCAACACGTATTTTGTGTTAAAGCACATACATGCTTTAAAGGGCGAGAGACACAAAACGTTTTTCTCATTCACCAACTTAGATTCTTCAAACTAGATTCCATTTTTCTCTCTTGGCTTTGTCCTAGTAGGTACCATGTATTGGAACTGATGGACCTGTAAGAGCACTGAAACTACACCACTGAAATGAATATACAAACAAAAACCCCACACTCACCGGGGTCTCCCATTTTCGACCACATACAAGCCGTTCAGACTCTTCCTCTCCACTTCTCCATCTCTCTCATTGAATTTGGGGGAAAAACCTTCATCACTGTGTGGCAAATGAGAATTTAACAGAGACAAATTACAAAACACAAGAGCTTGTATGCCAGCCATCAGACCAGCAGACCCCTTTCTGTGCTGATGAGCAGTTTTTACTAGAACTGGAGTTTCAGGCCCTCCCTTTTCTAAAGGAGGCTATGAAGTCCTAAGCTTTTCTGATTACAGTCCCTCTGCATTTAGTTCTGCAGGCAAAAGTGCAGAACTAAAGTATTTAATATTGCATCTCTCTCAATCTTCACTTAGACAAAGTGTTTCAAAAGTATTTTTGTTAAGATTAGAGGTGTAGAATCACAGAATCATTTTGGTTGGAAAAGACACCTAAAATCACCAAGTTCAATGCAGCACTGTCAAGCCCACTACTAAACCATGCCCCCATGTGCCATATCCAAATATCTTTTAAATGCTTCCAGGGAAAGTGATTCCATCAGTTCCCTAGGCAATCTGTTCCAGTGCCTGATAAACGTTTTGGTGGAGAAATTTTTCATAATATCCAATCTAAACCTCCCCTGGTACAACATGAGGCTTTTTCTCTTGTCTTATCCCTTGTTACTCAAGACAGAAGAACTGACACCCACATTGTTACACAGTCACCAAAAAAATCTGTGCATCACAACCTTTCACATTTCCTGAGTCAGAGTGCTCCCTTCAAAAACTGCAATTACACTTTCTTTTTTCATGTTGCATCCCAACCATGAATAAACAAACAAGTGTATCACTAAAATGTTCTTCCAAATTCTTAAGGAGAATTAGATTTTTATTCAGCTCACAACACAGAGAAACATGTGCACAGCATCAACAGCTGTCCATTATTCCAATCTCAATCATCAGCTCAGTAAAATCATGTATCAAAGACCTTCACAACAATTCAAAGTACTCAGTTCTCTACCTACCACTTTCCTTAATCTTAATTTTCACACATCACTGTAGAATTACACATCACTTAAGATGACCTTGTTAACTCAATTCATGATTATTCCCTGCTTTCATGTTCTCAGGGGAAGAGAGTCACCATTTCTACTCACTTGATTTGGGGATCTGCCCAATTTGGTCTGGCCAAAACAGACTTTGCAGTGTACTCCACAGGATTATAATCTTCCCACTCAGTCAGCCAGCCCACTTTATCTTCAGGAACTTGGCTACGCTCAATGTGTGATCCTGGATATGGGGAGGTGAGAGCTTTTCTGTGGTGGAACTTCACATTATAACTGTTGAACATGTTTGCAGGATGAAGACGGGACCAACAGCTTGCAGATAAATTACTAAAAAAAAAAAAAATAACATCTCATTCATTACATTTTAACATGCTCTTTAATCCCCAGTCTTTAAAGTACAATACAGCAAGTGGAATAGACTCGGCTCTTTCACAGAATCAAGGCTGGAATAGAATAGGTTGGAAAAGACCTTTGAGATCATTATGGCCAAACTATGAACAAATACCGTCTTGTCACCTCGACCATGGTACAGGTGAAACGACCACGGTACAAGCGCCGCGTTCAGTCTTTCCTTGAACACCTCCGGGGGTGGTGATTCCACCACCTCCCTGCGCAGCCCATCACAACGTCTAATGAAATTAGAAGAAATTCTCCTAATATTCAACTCACGAAATGCCTGAATTTCACAACAAAAACCTTTAACAGAGACGTGGGAAAGGGCAAAACTGCTCTTGTACCTTCCAATAATTACATCACTTTAAGGGACAGCTCCGCTTGCCTTTCCCCCAAAGGCACCCCCTGAGTGACACCGCACACTCCGGCCAAGCTCCCCCTCG
>NW_005054304.1:547060-573402 GCF_000277835.1 Geospiza fortis | reverse complement strand
CCGCTCCTTGCCGCCCCGCGCTTGTACAAGCTGGCACCGCATTGGCGGGAGCGGCATCAAGGGCAGCGCCCGGTGCCGGCTCTGGCTGGGGCGGAGCTCCGTCCCCAGGGCAGCCCCGCAGTGCCGGGGCGTGCACTGGCGCTCAGGAGAGGGTTGGTAACACACCCGTGCTTGGCTGCTGCTGGGCAGCGCTCCCACAGCATCACTGCTGTGTCCCCAGCGTTCCCGGCCATTTCAGTGAGCAAGATCCTGGACGGGAACACAACCAGGCCAGCTGACCCAAACCGACCAAAGGGTTATTCTATGCCACATGACGTCAGCTCTGACATAAAGCATAACGGAATGGAGGGCATTCGTTATTTACAGTGTTTGCCTTCCGGAGCGACCGATGTGCGTGCGGAAGCCCTGCTTCCCGCGGAGAAGTAGAAAATAACCTTTTCTCTTCTATATATTTTACTTTAATCAACTACGTTATCCCAAACTAGTAGTATCCATTTCCCATGTTATCGTCCCTCCCCTGTGGAACCCGGAAGAGGAACAGACAGCGCGGTTCGGGGCGCACCCAGCCCCGCGCAGCCGGGCCCCCACACGGCCACGGCCCTCCACCGCCGGATCCTGCGGGAGCTGACGGCACCCGCGGCGCGCACTGAGGCGGCAGCGGGTAAATCAGCAACCCGCGGGGCCCTACAAAAGAGATTAAAGTTCAGTTCGGTCCTCAAAAGAGCCCCAGGAAAACAATGAATCTGTTTCTGGAGCTTCTCCTGTTCCTGGCCACGCTTCTCTATTCCTACCTGGAGGCTTTTGTGAAGCTGTTCGTGCCTGTGAGGAGAAAGTCTCTCGCCGGGGAGCTGGTGCTCATCACGGGCGCTGGCCATGGCGTCGGGCGAGCGACCGCCTTGGAGTTCGCCAAGCGCCACAGCAGGCTGGTGCTGTGGGACATCAATAAGGTAATGGACACACTCATGTCCTCACTCCGTCTGACCTCCGAGTCTGCGGGGCATTTAGGGGCGTAAGAAGGGCAGCACCACATTGCACCCTCATCGCCCAGCCCCTTCCAGCCCGCTCCCATCGGCTCCCGCTTGGCTCCTCCGGCTGGGATGCTGAGCGCCAGGAGAGGATTTGGCCCCACTTGCAGCAGAGCATGTGGGACTCTGGTCCCACAGTCTCTCGGTGCTACTCGGGAGGGAGCAGGCAACAGCCGGCAGAGCACCTGCGACAGGGAAAGAAGTGCTCGGGAAGCTGCTGGTGGAGCTGCTGCCTGGGCTGGCAGAGAAAGCCGCTGATACCAGAAGGCTGTTTGCAAAGAGCAGCAGGTCTGCCTTCATTTGTTCTCTCTGTAGCCTCGGGTGTTTCGTGTGCAATGCTGGGAGATGTGTTTTCTCTGCACTCTCACCAGCAGCAGCCCTGTGCCGGGCTGTACGTGAGCCCGGCTGCCCTCTGGGCAGCAGCACATGTAGATGGCATCTCTCTAAATGTTTACACCGGCCCAACCTCTTTATTTCAGGTTATTTAAATAGAATGGAAAAATGCCGTGGCAAGTGGAAGATGTGCAGATACAAACATGCAGTGTAGCATTCTGAAGGAATCCAGGCCAAGTGCTGGGTATAGGTGCAGCAGGGTGGGTGAGAGGCTGTGTTTCCCATTTCTGACACGCTGGGTCAGCAAAGGAGTTCATCATGAAGCTGCAAAACAGAACCCAGCCCTCCACAAACAAAAATCCATCAAACCTGAGACAAGCTGAGTGAGAGGATGGATAAACAGGGATGATAGTGTTGAACATTTTCAGTGTCTGTTAATGGTACCCATTATGCCTAAGACCAGACTTTGGAGGGGTGGGAGAAGGCATGGCACTGCTGCAGTGCATGCAGGGCTGCATGCAGGGCTGCGATGAAACAGAAAATTGTTCATGTTCATGTTCACTGGATGGAATGGGGAGATTTAGGTATAAATTTAGTAGCGAGCGACACCTGGCTTTAGAGCTGGGAAGTAGATTGTAAGCGTGGGTGTCAGCACGAACTGAAATACAGTACCAAGGGAGGCTGTGGATTCCAGAGGATTTAGGAGTATGCTCCTCCAACCCAAGTGCCTTGACAAGGGCTCCTTCTTGGGGGCTCTCAGCATTAAACAGCAGCTGGTGTTGAGGACAGCTGCCCAGTCACCCAACAGAGGGACTGCTGACCCAGGCTATTTATGACCTAGAGCTTTTCACTGCACAGGTTCCACTGGCATGGCGTTCTGCCGCCTGGGAACAGGGATACAACAAAGCCACTTCTGCTCTGGCTTAACGAGTTGATGTAATGACTTCAGGGTGCTTCTGACCTGTGTGTATCAAAGGTCATTCTGAAATTAAAATCTTTGTACATTGTGAACTGTGGAGGGCACCTCTCTTCTCACACCCAGCATGTAAATACAGAAACACATAGAGCCAGTTTTCGTATCTCAGGGTGTCAGCCAGGCCTGTATTTTACGAGCTATTTACATTCACAGTACTGTCTGCTGTGCTGTAATAAGGCAGCGTGTGCCCCCTTTCTGCAGCCTTGCTCTGTCTGCCTTACCAAGCCAAACTCACTCGTGTTGCCACCCTACCTTTCTGGCTGTCACTACATGCAGATCCTAAATTTAAGGCTGAAATGCCTGTCCTCTCACCAAAACCATCTACAGCTCTTTCCTTGGGTGGCTAGGAACGGTTCAGGGGCTGGGCAGTGGTTGCTCAATCCAGGAACATCTTCAGCCTCTGCTGCTCAGCTGTGGTGAGGGGACAGGTGTGCACAGTGTCTTTCTCTTTGCCTCTTCTAGCACGGCATTGAGGAGACGGCAGCAGCAAGAAGTGGGGAGCCACTGTTCAAACCTTCGTGGTGGACTGCAGCAAACGGGAGGAGATCTACAGCGCTGCAGACAAGGTGGGGCAGTCTCATTGTGACAGGCCCGCAGCCGGGTAATAATTAGCATTGACTCCATAATTCACAGAAGGCTGATCAATCTCTTTATTATATTATTATAATTCTTAAGAAACCCATTGCTTTTATAGACAGTTATGATATTGTTAGACCTTAGTGGTCCTCCAATCCAAACACCATCACTATTGGCTAATTAAGAAACCACCCTTTGGTAAACAAATCTCAGTAACACATTCCACATGTTCACAATACCAGGTCCAGCAAGTGAAGATAAGAATTGTTTCTCGTTCTTTTCTCATCTTCTCACAGTCTTCCCCAGAAAGGCCTGGGAAAGTTATTTGTTGCTCTCTGTGGCCAGAGAGCTGCTGCCACAGGGCAGCAGGGGCACGGCCAAAGACTTTCCCAACCATGCTTGATTTCCAGAGAAGGCAGGAAAACTAGAGAAGACGTGTTGTACACAAATCCTGCAAGCCCCTGGAAGCTCTCCATTCTTCGCTGCTCTCTGGACACAGAGTGCTGTAGCATTTCCAAGATCACAACCAGTCTCATCCTATTTGGGAGGCTCCAGCATATCACATCCTCTTGCCAAGTTTGCTCTCTAGGGTTGCAGCCTCTGAAGGAACACAGCACTGAGAACATATGAAACGTTTTATTGTAATGGCTGTGGTCCAGCTGCCTCAAAACAGTCTGTACCTCTGTGGTCCCAAGTGTTGGACAATACCCTTTTCCTCACCCAGAGATGGGGCAACTGAGAGGCGTTTTAAAAACTTTTATTCCATTTTCAGTCTTATGAGAAGGGTGAGACAATACAGATGTTATAATTCACACCATCACAAACAGAAGTCAACTATTTCCTAATTAGAATGCACTTTAAGTGTTTCTTGACCTATCAGCTTTTTGCCACGCCATGCTGTAGATGCCTTAAAGTCAATCATCTAAAACTACCCCTCGTGGGTCCCAATACAATGCATGATTCATAGTTCTATTTCTCCAAAGTATCTAGTCTTATTTGCAAGGCCATCTTTTGAAACTTTTTTCTAGCTCCATTTCTCTCTCAACAATATCTGTCCTATTCCATGGCATTTCTAAGTCAGCAATTCTTGTCTCGGTTTGCATACAGATGCATACTGTGAGGACCTTCTGTCAGGCCCTGAGAACTCTCTACAAATCCATTTCCCACACCAATTGTGACTACACGGTCCAAACTGTGCACAGTTTGTGGAACACAATAAATACCGACATTAATGAATGGGGAAGAATCAGATCTAAACCAGATTCCATGGATCTACTGCAAAGTTCCTGCCGCATCTGGAAATGTGGCATGATCTCCCTCTCCCTTGAAGATGCAACGTTAAGAATTTAACTATGGTTCATCTTCCCCACCCTTACTTTTTTTTTCCCCCTCCTGAGTGACAGAGACAATTTTGGGCTTTTGTTTTCTCTCTAAAAGGTGAAGAAGGATATTGGGGATGTGACTGTCCTGGTGAACAATGTTGGTGTGATTACAGCTGCCGACTTTCTCTCGACTCAGGACCACCAGATAGAAAGGATGTTTGAAGTCAACATTCTGGGTCACATGTGGGTAAGGGCCACCACCATCTATATATACAGCTGTTTGGCAGTGTCAATGAGGACGCATATTTAGAGCAACCATCATTAGCAGTGAAATTACCAAATGAGCTGTTACAGCACAGGGGCACCCAAGCAGACTGTGTGCTGGGAAACTGGAATGGCTTCTTGCTGATGTGAGCTGGCTAGTGACAGCCTCATCTGCAGCACGCACAGAAGGCCTCTGTCAGAGGTGTCGTGGGGCTGACAGGGTGGGAGGGCTTCAGCAGTACTTGTTTGTGGCAGAAGAAAAGAGAAACCATAGATTGACAAGTGGTTTATTGTGTGTGCTGGGGGTGACACCCTGCCAGCATTTCTGCTGACACCTGAAACCTTAAAAGCAGCAAAGGAAAGATGTGAAAACCATTTCCTGTTTATGGCCAACTGCTGCAGCCTTTGGAGAGCAGGTTGTCAGCTACACCACTGGTCAGAGAGCAGGTATCCCTGTGGCTCTGGGAATCTGAGGTGCTGTGCAGCTCATAGCTTTAGGGATAGCTTTGGCCACCTGGTGAGTAACATTGAGAGTCAGTGCTGAGTATGCCTAAGAAAACCATATTCTTTTCCTCCTTCCTGTCCCCTGCATTTTGCCTCTTGGTTTAAATGACTTCCAAGACCACGAGAGCTTTCCTGCCAGTCATGATGAACAACAACTATGGGCACATTGTCACGGTGGCTTCAGCAGCAGGTCATTTTGTGACTCCTTTCATGGTGGCATATTGGTAAGTCATTTTGAAATCAGCTTGCTTAATTTTTAAAAGTTTTAATTGCATCTTTTCCATCAGGTAGTACCAAGTAATTAGCTCTGACTGAATGGTGAGCAATGTTTGTATGAAAGAATAGTCACGTAACACATCTACTAATGAAAGACTCTCCTGTTTTCTCTCCCCAATGCAGACTTTTGCTCAGTAAAAAAGGTATCCTCTTCCCTTCTCCTTAGAATGTATTTATTCTGTGATTTCTTGTAGTGCTGTCAAGTAAACCCGTACGGAGGCGCTTTTGATCTTTTTACCATTGTAGCATTGTAGAGTGTAAAAATGGAATCATAGAATCATCAGGGTTGGAAGAGACCTTTAAGGTCATCCAGTCCACCCATCCAGCCACTGTAACCCCTAAACCACATCATCCAGTAAAAATGCAGGTGTTGAATGGTGGGTGCTACTGCCTATTATCTGCTCCCAACAAACCTCTCCTGTAGAAAAGCAGGTTGGGTTAATGTTCAGGCAATGCAGTCAGATCCCTACACAACACTCACCACAGCTAGCTCAGTGAGAGAGGCAAGAAAGGCTCTTTTTTGCAAGGTTTTATTCCAGCAGAGTATGGCCAAAGGGGACCCAGTGAGAAAGAGCACATGGTTGTGCTCTTTCTCCACCTGGTGCAGCAGCTTAAGAAGGGAAAGGGGTGGGAGGCAGAGCTAAAGGCAGGGCAAAGGAGATTGGTCTCTAGAGGAGGGGGGGCAGCCACCTGTGGTAGCAAGCCAGTGAGGAGACAGGGAAAGGGGAAACCAGGGGAAGTCCATGTGGGAGTCTGTCTTTTCCCAGCAGGAGGATTACTCTGTGGTACTTAGTCACTGCTGTTGCCAGGGCAGAGGACTTGGGAATTGACTGAGAGAATAGAGTTCATGGGATGCTACAACTCAGTGCTAGATCCAAATGCCTCTTAAACATCTGCAGGATGGTGACTGCCCCACCTGCCTGAGGAACCTATTCCAATGCCTGATCACCCTAACAGTGAAAAGATTTTTTTCTAATATCTCATCTGAATTTCACCTGTCTCAGCTTCAGGCCATTTCCTCTATTCCTCTTACTGCGGGCATGGCAGAAGAGACTGACCCCACCTCCATCCAACCTTCTTTCAGGGAGTTGTAGACAGCCATGAGGCCTGAGCCTGCTCTTCTCCTGACCAAACAAATCCAGCTCCCTCAGCCATTCCCCATAAGACATGTTTTACAGACCCTTCATGAGCCTTGTTTCTCTTCTCTGGACACACTGCAGCTCCTCAATGTCCTTTTTAAGGTGAGAGGCCCAGAACTGGACACAGCGCTCGAGGTGTGGCCTCACCAGTGCCCAGTACAGGGGAACAACCACTTCTCTGTCCTGCTGGCTGATCCAGGCCAGGCTGCCATCAGCCCTCTTGGCCACATGGGCACACTGGCTCAGGTTCAGCTGCTGTCAGCCAGCACCCCAGGTGTCCCTTTCTGTCCCAAGCCATTCCTCACCCAGCCTGTATCACTGCATGGCTCAGGTGCAGAACCTGACACTTCACCTTCTTGAGCTTCCTGCAGCTGTGTCCTCAGCCCACTGATGGAGTCTGTCCAGGTCTCCTGCAGAGCCTTCCACCCCCTGAGCACATCAGCTCAGTGTCTTCTGCACAATTACTGAGGGTGCACTTGATCCCCGTGTGCAGATCATCCACAAAGATGTTAAACAGGACCAGCCCAAGGTGGAGCCCTGGGGAACACCACTAGTGACCAACTGCCAAATGGATTTATCTCCATTCACCACAGCACTCTGGGCCCAGCCATCCAGCCAGATTTTTACCCATTGAAGAGTCCACCCACCCAAGCTGCAAGCACTCAGTTTTTCTAGGAGGATGCTGTGGCAGATGGTGTCAAACACTTTACTGAAGTCTAGATAGACCCCGGATAGACACATCCACAGCCTTCCCCTCATCTACTAGGTGGGCCACTTTGTCATACAAGGAGATCAGGTTGGTCAAGCAGAGCCTTCCTTTCAAAAATCCATGTTGGCTGGGCTTGATCCCCTGGTTGTCCTGTATGTGCCTTGTAATGGTCCTTGCCCACAACCAAGGTTAACTTACAGGCCTGCAATTCTCTGGATAATCCTTCCAACCTTTTTTATAGATGGGTGTTATATTTGCTAATTGCCAGACAGATGAAACTTGTCCAGTTAACTAGGACTGCTGGTAGGTGATTGAAAGTGGTTTGGCAAGTTCTTTCAACAGTTCCCTCATTACTCTGGCATGGGTCCCATCAAATGTCATAAATTTTTGAGTGTCGAATTGGCACAGCAAATCACTAACCATCTCCTCCTGGGTTACGGGCCCTTCCCTCAGCTCTCTGTCACTAACTTCCAGCTGTGGGAGCTGAGAATCCTGAGGGACAACTGGACAATATTAAAGACTGAGACAAAGAACGTATTAAGTTCCTCTGCCTTTTCCTCATCCGCTGTCATTACACTACCTTCTGCATTCAACAAATGATGGAGACATTCCTTGACCCTCCTTTTGCTCTATTTATAGAAAACTTTTTTGTTGTCTCTAAGGCCAAGTTCTAGTTGGGCTTTGGTCCTCCTGATCTTCTCCCTACATGACCTCACAACATCTTTATAGTCCTCCCAAGTTATCTGACCCTCCATCTGGAAAGAATACATTGGTTTTTTTCCCCAGAGTTCCAGCCTAAGTTCTCTGTTTAACCAGGCTGGTCTTTTTGCCTGACCACTTATCTTTCAACTATATGGGTATGGGTTACTCTTGAATATTTCACAATTCCTTTTTAAAGTGTATCCAGCCTTCCTGGACCCCTTTACCCTTCAGGACTCACTCTGTCAATCAGTGTTGTAAACAAGGCCAAGATCTGCCCACCAGAATCCAAGGTGGAAGTTCTGGTGCCCCTCTTTACTTCACCCACTATTGAAAACTCTGACATTTCGTGGTCCCTTTGCCCAAGACTGCCACCAACGACCACATCACCCACTAGTCCTTTGTTCACAAACAACAGGTCTACCAGGGCACCTCTTCCAGTAGGATCTCTTACCAGCTGTGTTAGGAGGCTGTCTTCCAAACACTCCAGGAACCTCCTAGGCTGCTTCTTCTCTGCTGTGTTGTATTTCCAGCAGACATTTGGCAAGTTGAAGGGCTGGAAACCATGAGGCTTCTACCAGCTGCTTGTAGAACACCTCATCTGCCTCTTTGTCCTGGCTGGGTGTCCTATAACAGCCTCCCACCAGGAGGTCCTCCCTGCTGACCTTCCCCCCAGCCTTCTGCCATCATGACATCAAATTAATTTTCTACTTGAAAGGTGTCAGGAAAATCACAGTGCAAGCACCAAAAACCTGTTAGACTCTGTGTTGCCGTCCTGCATCACATCCAGCCTTCTATAACAGCAGCTCCAGCTGCAGCAGTCTTCCCTGGGTACACTCCTTCTTAGAACAATCTTTTCCTGGGAATACTCCTTCTTAGAGAGTCACTCACTGTCAGCAATGTGAGAACTCTTCAGCCAGGGATTTTACTGGGATTATGCTGCCAAATCCATAGCAATCAATAAACTGATTCTGTGGTTTTCCTTTTTTGGCGTTGATTTAAACCTCAGGCCCATACCTATTTCCACGGCAGGTTGTTCCTCAGTTCTGCTTGCATAATGCTTCTCTGTTTCAAAAGTCACACAAAATTGTTACAAGATGCTCCTGTGTGGTACAATAAACAGTAGTGGGTTAATCTCCATTTCTACCCTGCTCATCCTTCCTAGTTTTAGACATTCAGGCTGCATTCCTTTTAGGAATCTTCTCTCATGCGAAAGAACAAGATGTCCATGGATTGATGCACTTCAATTGCAGTTTTCTAAGAATTCCTAACATTTGTCTGTCTGTTTGCAACTAAAGTGCCCTTTTTTGAGATACCTGCTATGCATTGCACAATTAATCCACAAGTTTCAATATCTAATCCACCACTACACTCTGGCACAGGCAAAGTTAGAATAGTCCCTGCCCTGTGTCTCAGTTGGACGATATTATTTGGAGGGTTTTGTCTCTACATAGCAAGGAGCAGAAAGAGGGGTAAAGGGATAGAGAGCACATAGTGAAAATAAGCGGTACGGGTTAGGATACAAGGTAGAGCAGAGATGCACCAGCCCTCACCCCTCCCCTGGCTGTTACCTTAAACAGCACCCAAGCAACTAAGAGGCACATGATGGTTTAGACCATTTGCAGTGGTAGAAAGGTGGAAATAGGATTTCTGCTTTCTCATCTGTACTTTCTCCCTTTCTGCAGCTCAAGCAAGTTTGCTGCAGTTGGATTTCATAAAGCTCTGACAGAGGAGCTGTCTGCCCTTGGAAAGGATGGAATAAAAACAACGTGCCTTTGCCCGGTTTTTATAAACACTGGATTTGTCAAAAACCCCAGTACAAGGTAACTCTCAATACTCTGCATTCCTGTGTTTCCTTATTGCAGTAAGGCACTGCATATTATTCCCAGCTTTAGGCCTCTGTTCCAGCTGGCTATATAACAACAGTTTGTATCATTAACTTAAGAAAATCTGCAATGTCCTTTAACCCATGTAATTGTTGCATTTGAATTACCTGAGTTTGTACATTTGTGAAGCCTCCTAGATCAGCTGGTACCATCCCTTTCTATCACTGCAGCTCTTATGTGTTTGCTTTCCTGTGTAGGCTTGGAAAGATTTTGGAGATTGAAGAAGTCGTACAGGCTTTGATGGAAGGAATAGTGACCAACCAGAAAATGGTTTTTGTTCCATCAAATCAGAGCATAGCTTTACTGCTTGAAAGGTGAGTAGGGCAAAAAATGTATCAACTGTAACCTGCTGAGTGTACCCTCAAACTTGTAAAATCTGATTCAAGATAAAGTTGTATTTTAGAACATATCACAAGGTAATTAATAATGCAGTGGCTCTTTCCAGTGACAACAGCAGACACCATCTTGAGATTTTGTTGGGCCCTCTCACAGGCCTTTGCATTGAACCCTGTGCTGCAGCTGACTGGTGTCAGTGCAGAGCTTCACTGCTCTATGAGCCACTACATTGTCTGAAACAGCAGTCCCAGCATAGCCCCAGAATGAGATGAGGACCTGAGTGTTTGTTTCTCCATGTCAACACCAAAAATTCAGGCCATTGAGGCTGGAAAATTTGCTTTTAAAGGGCTCTGTTGCAAAGAGAAAGCAAATACTTGTGTCTATGTTCAGTATGAAAACTTTCTGGATTCTGCAGCAATATTGCAGCCTAAATCATGGTTGGTACATACCTGTCCTGGAATTGTCATAAAAAAAGATGGGTGGGATTTGAGTTAAAACTTGTCAGAGATTGACAAGGCCCACATGTCCTTAGGAAATAATGCCTGGTTTAATACATAGTCTCAGTTCATATGTGTGCATGCATTCTGCTGCCAGACCAGCTCTTCCCTCACCTGCAGTAACACTTTTTCCCATAATTTAAGTTTCTATCCCACTTTTAATTTCATGTTACTGTCTCTTCCAGGGTGTTTCCAGAACGTGCCCTGAACCTTCTGAAGAAGATGACCACTCCAAAGTTTGATGCAGTCATTGGGCAGAGAAGCACACAGTGAAAAGCAAGAATTGAATCTCATTTCCCAGAGGCACCAGTGAAAAGAGAACATGTGCTGAGCGTAGTTCAGCTGCCTTGATTCAAAACAGAGCTCAGGCAGGTGCTTCCAGGCCACCATTCCCAGGCACACCTAAGGGCTTATGCCACACCTGCAGCTGGAACACAGCTGCATAACAGGGAGTGTTAGCAAAGAAGTGATGCAGCTCTAGAAGGGCTGCTTTGAATGTACATCCCATCACCTTTGTCTCATTGTGCTGGGGCAGGCAGGATGCCCACAAAGCCCATGTTTGGGACAACACAGCTCCTTAGTTGAGTGCAAAGGGATTGCCTGAGAACATGTTAATCTGGACTCATCCCTGAGCAAAAGCATCTTGCAAGAAGCAATTTATAGAGGAGGTGGGTGGCCTGTTTCATCTCACTTAATAATTTTAAGTTTCAAAAATGTGCTCTAATGAACACTTAGAGTTTTGTGTGCATTTATAATGAGCATTATTGAATTAATTATTTGTATTACTGAAATAATACAGCCTTACTTGTAATCTAATGTCTAATTACAACATTTATCAATTATGCATTAACACCATCAAAACTCCATATTACAAATAAATACATTTTTCTAACCCAAAGGTGTCTCTCAGCAATGAAAGTGGTATCCAGGTCCAGTACCAGTGGAGCACATGCCACAATGCTGAAAGGATCACCCGAGTCTGCTGAACACCAGCCCAGGCTGCAGGGATGAGGCAGTGCCCAGGCACACGGGGAAGCCACATCAGGATCAGTGAGGTACAGGGCCAGGCAGTGATACCCATGCAGGGGCCAGGGCTTAAAGGTGGTGCCAGGGCAGGGGGTGCAGGGGAAGGCTCCAGATGAGCCTTCACACAGCTCCTCATCACAAGCCAGGGGCCTGCTCTGATGGCACAGGAGGTGAAATCCCTGAAGCTCTTTGGCCTGGGGTCCAAGAGAGCAGCAGCTGCTGACACACGGGTCAAAGACCCCTCCAGAGCACAGAGGATCTGTGCACCCACTCATTTCCTGCTGCAGGCACTGCTGCAGGCACTGCTGGCCCACAGCCATCCCAGGCAGGCCTGAACGCGCTGCCACCTTCGGCACAGTTGGAATCTGTCCTGTTCACCTGAGCCTTTCAAGTTGTTCTGTAAACCAAGGTTCTTTTTCTTTAGAAAAGGGGGAGCCCTCACCACCCAGCCCCTCCTGCTCTGAGCGGGCAACAGGTAGAAGCACTGTTGACAGCTTAAATAACACACAACTGTTTTCCTTTTTGCTCATGGAATATTTATGTAACAGGACACTTCCCAGCTTCAGTTCTTGTGATTCACAGTGCAAGATTCCTGTAGCTGAGACAGGATTGGAAAAAAGGGGCTTCAAAAAATTCAGGACATTAAAAAAAAGGTTATAAGCCAATCAAAGAATACTTAGGCATGGTTTCCATTTAAAAACCAAGCCAAAAAGAAGCAGGGTTGCATCCCTGCTTCTTTCTGAGGTGCATATTGCCCTCTTGCTACCATGACAGTCCTGTAGCATGTGAGACACTTGAAGCCACATCTGTGTAGCTTTTTGATTATGTTCACTTTTGCCTATTCTTACCTAGTGAGGAGTCAAAAAGTCTAAAAATACAGATGCTTCAAAAGTTCAAAAGATCTGTCAGAGCAAGCAGCATACCAGCCAAAATGTTTGCACTTAGCACTCACTGGAACATAAGAGCTAAATCGGTATTTTACAGATTTGCACGTACTTACCAGTTTTCTCTTGTATGGCTGGCAAGCATTCTTAACTTCCCACCCAGCTTAGTCTCTCTTTCTACTCACCTTCCACATTTCTTCTGTTTTATGACTTGAATTCTTGCTCAAAGGAGTCACAGTCCAGTGACTCCACAGAAAAAAGCTTAAAAAGACCCTGGAGAAAATCAACATTGGATGACTTGGCCCTTTTCTTAGACTAGGGAAGGACTGGCTTCAGTAGGAGACATCAGACAAGATGCTTGGCTTCTCCTAGAAGACAAAAATTGGAACAAAAGTCTATCCAGGGGATGACAATGCTCTTCTGCAGAGTGTGTTTCCTAGCACACACGCTAGCTCCTAAGGAAGGGGAGACTGTAGTGATTTCTGCTTTGCCAGATCTAGGCCAGGGTCTCAGAGCCCAGAGGAATTACTCGGCAAGGCAACTTGTGCAGTACTCTGTGTGTGGCTGTGGTTCTGTTCTGTGTCTTCTATGGCTGCAAATCTGCTTGGCATAAAGAAACATGCAAAAGCAAGGATTTCAGCCTTCATCTCCTGAACACCAGTGACAGAATTGAGGCACCAAGCCTCACAGGCTCCTCAGTTCTCTTTCTGGCCACAACACTCAGCTGAAGCTTAGCCCAAACTCTGGTCATGCATGGTGCCCAGCAGGAGTCCATGTGAGTGGGTTTCATGCAGCCACCTCCAGCTAAGTCCCAAATTTGAAGAGTGGTACCGCACACCCTGGCCTAAGGACTCCTTATGAGTCAGGTTAGTGACTCTGGCCCTGTGCTTTGCCTCCTGCTGAGATGTCTCTTGTGCTTCCATGTCCTCCCTGCCTCCTCTTCCTTGGCCCCAGCACTGACTGGAGCCCTGTGCCAGGAAAAGGACAGCACCACTGAGCTGTGCAATTGGGGTCTGGCTCAAATGCTGATGTGTTAATTAAGCAGAGAACCAGGTTCCAAGAGAAAAACAGGATGCACCTAGCTCAAAATCTCTCTGCTGGAACTGACCCAGTCTCCCACAGACAAGGTGAGCTGCAGCCAAACCACCAGGGCAAAAATAATACTTTTTAAAAACTGTAGTATTAACTGGAAGCAATTTTTGTCAGTTGTTAGATGTTTGTGAACCCTTCACTCTTCCCCAAGCAGCTCAAAAACATCCTTAAATAAAATGATGAACAGGACTGCGATACATCAGATTTTCTAACTGAAAAGTAAAGGAGTAAGGTCAGCAATCCTTTCCAGGAAAGGCCATGAGTTACATTGACAGAGCTGGAAGAAACACCTGAAAGTACTTTTCTCCTATTTCCTATAAGCATTCCTGTTCTGCTTAAGGCTCTGGATACTCCATTATATACAAGTGAGTCCAAGTGTGAGTTGTGTGATTTAGACTAAATTAAATAAAAATATTCCAATTCATGCAATTTAATGCCATTTTTCAAAGGACTTATGGAAACTAAGCGGCTGCAGCATAAGATGGAAGGTCTCAGTATGGATAACTAAATAAAAGACATAGTAAGACAAACAGCTAGGCAAGAGCTCACCTGTGGAGTTCCAGAAATTGAAAGGACTTGTCTCATTCAGCTTTCCTTCAGGGACCTGGCAGAGGATGGTGGGGGACAAAGCCTGCTGACCAGGCAGGCTTTGCAGAGATGCAATGGAAAGAAGGACCATGAAGAAAACTGCTCAAGGACCTTAAGGCACTGACCAACTTGACAGGTGCAAAGCACAAAAATTGAAAAGAATTACAATACAGACTAGAATGGACCTTCAAGATGCTTCTGTCAGTAAACTCGATAAGCAATTTTATTGCCCCTTCCGTCTATTTTCCACCTGCAGCAAATGACAAGAACATGTTTTGCTGCTTCCTTGATAGGGAAGGGGCCTGAGAGAGGAACAGGAAGGCACTGCCACCTGTGTGAGGACAAACAAAGCAGAGAATGAACAGCTGGGGCAGCTGACAGATCAGAACCAAGGGCAGAACACAGAGGGGGTCGCATTCCTCTATCGTCTCTGTTTTCCTTAGCCAAGAGGGCAGAAAACGCCCTAAAAGCCACGTTTCTTTATCCACGTCCGGTACGTCCTGTTAGCTGCAGGGCGACCATGGTTCTGCGAGGGCAGGTTGGAGTGCAGCCTGCAGCTCCTCTGCACCGCTCACCCAGCGCCACCACAGGGCCACCAGCACGGGGACACCAGGAGGTCAGCGTGCGACAGCTGGGCGGAGCAGCCACCGGGGCTGGGGCGGATCCTGCGGGAGCTGACGGCACCCGCGGCGCGCACTGAGGCGGCAGCGGGTAAATCAGCAACCCGCGGGTCCCTACAAAAGAGATTAAAGTTCAGTTCGGTCCTCAAAAGAGCCCCAGGAAAACAATGAATCTGTTTCTGGAGCTTCTCCTGTTCCTGGCCACGCTTCTCTATTCCTACCTGGAGGCTTTTGTGAAGCTGTTCGTGCCTGTGAGGAGAAAGTCTGTCGCCGGGGAGCTGGTGCTTATCACGGGCGCTGGCCATGGCGTCGGGCGAGCGACCGCCTTGGAGTTCGCCAAGCGCCACAGCAGGCTGGTGCTGTGGGACATCAATAAGGTAATGGACACACTCATGTCCTCACTCCGTCTGACCTCCGAGTCTGCGGGGCATTTAGGGGCGTAAGAAGGGCAGCACCACATTGCACCCTCATCGCCCAGCCCCTTCCAGCCCGCTCCCATCGGCTCCCGCTTGGCTCCTGCGGCTGGGATGCTGAGCGCCAGGAGAGGATTTGGCCCCACTTGCAGCAGAGCATGTGGGACTCTGGTCCCACAGTCTCTCGGTGCTACTCGGGAGGGAGCAGGCAACAGCCGGCAGAGCACCTGCGACAGGGAAAGAAGTGCTCGGGAAGCTGCTGGTGGAGCTGCTGCCTGGGCTGGCAGAGAAAGCCGCTGATACCAGAAGGCTGTTTGCAAAGAGCAGCAGGTCTGCCTTCATTTGTTCTCTCTGTAGCCTCGGGTGTTTCGTGTGCAATGCTGGGAGATGTGTTTTCTCTGCACTCTCACCAGCAGCAGCCCTGTGCCGGGCTGTACGTGAGCCCGGCTGCCCTCTGGGCAGCAGCACGCGTAAAGGACCTTGGCAAGTGGACAATGGGCAGATACAAACGTACAGCATGGTATTCAGAAGGGATCAAGGTAAACTGCTGGGTGTAGGTGCAACAGGGTGGGTGAAAGGCTGGGCTTTCTGTTTCTGACACATTGGGTCAGCAAAGAAGCTAATTGTGTTATCCTGAAGCTGCAAAACAGACCCCAGCACAGGGCCCCACTCGCACGGCCTTCTGGCACCTGGGGTCAAGACAACAGCAAAATAATTTCTGCCCTGGCTTAGTGAGCTGATACAGTAACAGAAGGAAGCTTCTGTTCTGTGTGTGTCAAGTGCAATCCTGTAAGGAAAGTCTCTTTGCACTGTGAACAGTTGTGGTAGATTGACCTTGGCTGCATGCCAGGTGCCCACCAAGCTGCTCCATCATCCCCTCTTCTCAGCTGGACTGGGTAGAGGAAATAACATGGGAAATGATTACTTGTAGGATGAAATAAAGCAGTTTGCTAAAGCAAAGCTGAAAGGTTGTGTGCACAGAAGCAAAGAGAAAAAAAAATTATTCTCTACTTCCCATCAGCAAGAGATGATCACCCACATCCTGGCGACTGCTTATCCGGAAGGCAAACATTGTAAACACCAGATGCCCCTCCTCTTCTTCCTCTTTTTCTTGGCTTTTGTATCTGAGCTGTCATATGATATGGAATATCTCTTTGGTCAGTTTTTCTCTGCTTTCCTACTTGTGTCCCCTCCCAGACTCTACTGATGGGGCGGGGAATGTTGGGAACACAGCAATGATGCTGCATCAGCGCTGCATCAGCACTGCTCAGCAGCAACCAAAAAATGGGTGTGTTATCAACCCCTTCCTAGGAACTAGTGCAAAGTACAGCACTGTGAGGATCCTATGGGGAAATGAATTCTATCTCAGCCAGATCCAATACAAGTGTGGCTCTTCTCACACCCAGCATGTGAATACAGAAATGCATCGAGCCACCTCAGGGTGTCAGCCAGGCCTGTGTTGCAAGAGCTCTGTTTACACTCACAGTGCTGCCTGCTGTGCTGTGATAGGTGCTGCGTGTCCTCTTTTTGCAGCTATGTGTGCCTTACCAAGCCAAATTCACTCTTGTTGCCACATTCCTAAGGCTAAGAGAATTGGGATTGTTCAGCCTGGAAAACAGATGGCTTTGGAGTGACTTAATTGCAATCTTCTAGTATGTGAAGGGGGCTTACAAAAAGATGGATAGAGAGTATATCCAAAAGCATGTAGGACAGGACAGAGAGAAATGGCTTCAAACTGAAAGAGATGAGGATAGATTAGATATTAGGAAAAAATTCTTTACTGTGAGGATGCCCAGAGAACTTAGAGATGCCTCATCCCTTGAAATATTCTAGGCCAGATTGAGTAGAGAACTTGATCTAGTGTCCTGCCCATTGCAAGGGAAGGTTGGAACTATATCGTCTTTAAGATCCTTTCCAACACAAACCATTTCAAGATTCTGTGATTTCCTTTCTGGTAGTCACTCTACAAAAGTGCAAAATTTCCAACTGGAATGCCTGTTCTTTCAGCGACCCCACCTGTAGCTCCTTCCCTGGGTAGCTATGAACTGTTCAGGGGCTGGGCAGTGGTTGCTCAATCCAGGAACATCTTCAGCCTCTGCTGCTCAGCTGTGGTGAGGGGACAGGTGTGCACGGTGTCTTTCTCTTTGCCTCTTCTAGCACGGCATTGAGGAGACGGCAGCAGAATGCCAGAAGCTGGGAGCCACTGTTCAAACCTTCGTGGTGGACTGCAGCAAACGGGAGGAGATCTACAGCGCTGCAGACAAGGTGGGGCAGCAGGGGCACGGCCAAAGGCTTTCCCAACCATGCTTGATTTCCAGAGAAGGCAGGAAAACTAGAGAAGACGTGTTGTACATAAATCCTGCAAGCCCCTGGAAGCTCTCCATTCCTCGCTGCTCTCTGGACACAGAGTGCTGTAGCATTTCCAAGATCACAACCAGTCTCATCCTATTTGGGAGGCTCCAGCATATCACATCCTCTTGCCAAGTTTGCTCTCTAGGGTTGCAGCCTCTGAAGGAACACAGCACTGAGAACATATGAAACGTTTTATTGTAATGGCTGTGGTCCAGCTGCCTCAAAACAGTCTGTACCTCTGTGGTCCCAAGTGTTGGACAATACCCTTTTCCTCACCCAGAGATGGGGCAACTGAGAGGCGTTTTAAAAACTTTTATTCCATTTTCAGTCTTATGAGAAGGGTGAGACAATACAGATGTTATAATTCACACCATCACAAACAGAAGTCAACTATTTCCTAATTAGAATGCACTTTAAGTGTTTCTTGACCTATCAGCTTTTTGCCACGCCATGCTGTAGATGCCTTAAAGTCAATCATCTAAAACTACCCCTCGTGGGTCCCAATACAATGCATGATTCATAGTTCTATTTCTCCAAAGTATCTAGTCTTATTTGCAAGGCCATCTTTTGAAACTTTTTTCTAGCTCCATTTCTCTCTCAACAATATCTGTCCTATTCCATGGCATTTCTAAGTCAGCAATTCTTGTCTCGGTTTGCATACAGATGCATACTGTGAGGACCTTCTGTCAGGCCCTGAGAACTCTCTACAAATCCATTTCCCACACCAATTGTGACTACACGGTCCAAACTGTGCACAGTTTGTGGAACACAATAAATACCGACATTAATGAATGGGGAAGAATCAGATCTAAACCAGATTCCATGGATCTACTGCAAAGTTCCTGCCGCATCTGGAAATGTGGCATGATCTCCCTCTCCCTTGAAGATGCAACGTTAAGAATTTAACTATGGTTCATCTTCCCCACCCTTACTTTTTTTTTCCCCCTCCTGAGTGACAGAGACAATTTTGGGCTTTTGTTTTCTCTCTAAAAGGTGAAGAAGGATATTGGGGATGTGACTGTCCTGGTGAACAATGTTGGTGTGATTACAGCTGCCGACTTTCTCTCGACTCAGGACCACCAGATAGAAAGGATGTTTGAAGTCAACATTCTGGGTCACATGTGGGTAAGGGCCACCACCATCTATATATACAGCTGTTTGGCAGTGTCAATGAGGACGCATATTTAGAGCAACCATCATTAGCAGTGAAATTACCAAATGAGCTGTTACAGCACAGGGGCACCCAAGCAGACTGTGTGCTGGGAAACTGGAATGGCTTCTTGCTGATGTGAGCTGGCTAGTGACAGCCTCATCTGCAGCACGCACAGAAGGCCTCTGTCAGAGGTGTCGTGGGGCTGACAGGGTGGGAGGGCTTCAGCAGTACTTGTTTGTGGCAGAAGAAAAGAGAAACCATAGATTGACAAGTGGTTTATTGTGTGTGCTGGGGGTGACACCCTGCCAGCATTTCTGCTGACACCTGAAACCTTAAAAGCAGCAAAGGAAAGATGTGAAAACCATTTCCTGTTTATGGCCAACTGCTGCAGCCTTTGGAGAGCAGGTTGTCAGCTACACCACTGGTCAGAGAGCAGGTATCCCTGTGGCTCTGGGAATCTGAGGTGCTGTGCGCCTCATGGCTTTAGGGATAGCTTTGGCCACCTGGTGAATAACATTGAGAGTCAGTGCTGAGTATGCCTAAGAAAACCATGTTCTTTTCCTCCTTCCTGTCCCCTGCCTTTTGCCTCTTGGTTTAAATGACTTCCAAGACCACGAGAGCTTTCCTGCCAGTCATGATGAACAACAACTATGGGCACATTGTCACGGTGGCTTCAGCAGCAGGTCATTTTGTGACTCCTTTCATGGTGGCATATTGGTAAGTCATTTTGAAATCAGCTTGCTTAATTTTTAAAAAATTTAATTGCGTCTTTTCCATCAGGAAGAACCAAGTAATTAGCTGTGACTGAATCGTGAGCAATGTTTGTATGAAAGAATAGTCATATGATATCTATTTTCTTTGGAATTCATTTAAACTTAAGGCCCACACCTATTTCTGTGGCAGGTCATTCCTCCTCTACATTTTGCTTGTGTAGTATCCCACTATTTCAAAGCACACACAGTTGATTTGAGATGCTGCTGTGTGATACAATAAGTAGTCAGAGATTAATCTCCATTTCTACCCTGCCCATCCTTCCTAATTTCAGTCATTCATGATGCATTCCTTCCAAGAATCTTCTCTCATGGGAAAAATTGGATGTGCATCAATTGACACACACTAGTTAATGTTTTCTAAGATCTCCTGATGTTTTCATCTCTGCTTTGTTTGCCTGTTCATACTCTGTCTACTTTCCACAATTACTCCACAAGTTTCAATATCTTATCCAGCACTACAATCTGGCACACGGAAAGTTAATATAATCCTTGCTCTGCCTCTCAGCTGGATTATATTATTTGGAGCTTTTTGCATCCTACCCTGTACTGTATGTGTATGATCGTTTAAGCCGTTTGCAGTGGTAGAAAGGTGGAAATGGATTTCTGCCTTCTCATCTGTACTTTCTCCCTTTCTGCAGCTCAAGCAAGTTTGCTGCAGTTGGATTTCATAAAGCTCTGACAGAGGAGCTGTCTGCCCTTGGAAAGGATGGAATAAAAACAACGTGCCTTTGCCCGGTTTTTATAAACACTGGATTTGTCAAAAACCCCAGTACAAGGTAACTCTCAATACTCTGCATTCCTGTGTTTCCTTATTGCAGTAAGGCACTGCATATTATTCCCAGCTTTAGGCCTCTGTTCCAGCTGGCTATATAACAACAGTTTGTATCATTAACTTAAGAAAATCTGCAATGTCCTTTAACCCATGTAATTGTTGCATTTGAATTACCTGAGTTTGTACATTTGTGAAGCCTCCTAGATCAGCTGGTACCATCCCTTTCTATCACTGCAGCTCTTATGTGTTTGCTTTCCTGTGTAGGCTTGGAAAGATTTTGGAGATTGAAGAAGTTGTACAGGCTTTGATGGAAGGAATAGTGACCAACCAGAAAATGGTTTTTGTTCCATCAAATCAGAGCATAGCTTTACTGCTTGAAAGGTGAGTAGGGCAAAAAATGTATCAACTGTAACCTGCTGAGTGTACCCTCAAACTTGTAAAATCTGATTCAAGATAAAGTTGTATTTTAGAACATATCACAAGGTAATTAATAATGCAGTGGCTCTTTCCAGTGACAACAGCAGACACCATCTTGAGATTTTGTTGGGCCCTCTCACAGGCCTTTGCATTGAACCCTGTGCTGCAGCTGACTGGTGTCAGTGCAGAGCTTCACTGCTCTATGAGCCACTACATTGTCTGAAACAGCAGTCCCAGCATAGCCCCAGAATGAGATGAGGACCTGAGTGTTTGTTTCTCCATGTCAACACCAAAAATTCAGGCCATTGAGGCTGGAAAATTTGCTTTTAAAGGGCTCTGTTGCAAAGAGAAAGCAAATACTTGTGTCTATGTTCAGTATGAAAACTTTCTGGATTCTGCAGCAATATTGCAGCCTAAATCATGGTTGGTACATACCTGTCCTGGAATTGTCATAAAAAAAGATGGGTGGGATTTGAGTTAAAACTTGTCAGAGATTGACAAGGCCCACATGTCCTTAGGAAATAATGCCTGGTTTAATACATAGTCTCAGTTCATATGTGTGCATGCATTCTGCTGCCAGACCAGCTCTTCCCTCACCTGCAGTAACACTTTTTCCCATAATTTAAGTTTCTATCCCACTTTTAATTTCATGTTACTGTCTCTTCCAGGGTGTTTCCAGAACGTGCCTTGAACTTTCTGAAGAAGATGTCTGAAGTCAAGTTTGATGCAGTCATTGGGCAGAGAAGCACACAGTGAAAAGCAAGAATTGAATCTCATTTCCCAGAGGCACCAGTGAAAAGAGAACATGTGCTGAGCGTAGTTCAGCTGCCTTGATTCAAAACAGAGCTCAGGCAGGTGCTTCCAGGCCACCATTCCCAGGCACACCTAAGGGCTTATGCCACACCTGCAGCTGGAACACAGCTGCATAACAGGGAGTGTTAGCAAAGAAGTGATGCAGCTCTAGAAGGGCTGCTTTGAATGTACATCCCATCACCTTTGTCTCATTGTGCTGAGGAAGGCAGGAATTCCCACAAAGGTGGGTAGTCTGCTTTCACTTCAATTTATATTGTTGAATTATAAAACGCTCTGAAGAACATTGAATTTCCCAATATTTTGTAGGAAATACCTGAAATAATACAGGTCTTTATGTAACATACCTTATTACATTGATTATCAATTACGCATTTGCACCATTAATATGCCTTTATATGAATAAATGCATATAAGTTCTTTAACACACGGACCACAGTGTCTCTTGGTAGTGAAAGTCATAATCATGTCCTAGAGATGCATTTAAGGTACAGTATAAAGGAATACACCTTTCCCTGTATCATTGCTCACACTGCTCCTGTGCACTTTCCAGACATCTTTAAAACACCTTCTCGTGAAAACAGTGCAGTATTTCTCTACAAATGACTGGGTGCCATAAGTGCAGCCCACACAGATGCCAGGGCCAAGGCCAGGGCAGGGGGTGCAGGGGAAGGCTCCAGATGAGCCTTCACACAGCTCCTCATCACAAGCCAGGGGCCTGCTCTGATGGCACAGGAGGTGAAATCCCTGAAGCTCTTTGGCCTGGGGTCCAAGAGAGCAGCAGCTGCTGACACACGGGTCAAAGACCCCTCCAGAGCACAGAGGATCTGTGCACCCCATTTCCTGCTGCAGGCACTGCTGCAGGCACTGCTGGCCCACAGCCATCCCAGGCAGGCCTGAACGCGCTGCCACCTTCGGCACAGTTGGAATCTGTCCTGTTCACCTGAGCCTTTCAAGTTGTTCTGTAAACAGGTTCTTTAGTAAAGGGGGAGCCCTCACCACCCAGCCCCTCCTGCTCTTAGCGGGCAACAGGTAAATGTTTTGTTGCCATCAGCACAAATAGTTGCTAGATGAGCTAAATGACACAAAAATAGTTTCCTTTTTGCTCATGGAACATTCATGTAACAGGACACTCAGGGTGAGTGACGCTCAAGCTCCCAGCTTTGGATATTTTACTTCATAGAGAAAGCAAAAATAAAAGAAAGGAAAGGTAAGCAAATTTCTGAGAGTGATAGATGTGGTTATTATTTAAAACCAGGACCCTTCAACCTCCAAAGCATTTGAGAGAAGCATGCTTTAAGTCCTGAAGGATAAAGGAGTACAATTTGCATGCATTTTCAGTAAGCTATTTTGTAAGTCTGTTTTCCCTGCCTCAGTGGCATCCCCCAAATCTAAGTAGAGTGACCTAGTGACTTTTGTCTACTCTGAAATAAGTTGTTTTTCCTTCCTTCTATTTGAACTACATACTCAGCTCTTTTGGAGAGGACAGGCCTGTCACAAATGAGAGCTATTGCTCTTCTCCATGTTGCTTGAGTTTCCAAGTCTTCTGCTTGGCATAAAGAAACATGCAAAAGCAAGGATTTCAGCCTTCATCTCCTGAACACCAGTGACAGAATTGAGGCACCAAGCCTCCCAGGCTCCTCAGTTCTCTTTCTGGCCACAGCACTCAGCTGAAGCTTAGCCCAAACTCTGGTCATGCATGGTGCCCAGCAGGAGTCCATGTGAGTGGGTTTCATGCAGCCACCTCCAGCTAAGTCCCAAATTTGAAGAGTGGTACCGCACACCCTGGCCTAAGGACTCCTTATGAGTCAGGTTAGTGACTCTGGCCCTGTGCTTTGCCTCCTGCTGAGATGTCTCTTGTGCTTCCATGTCCTCCCTGCCTCCTCTTCCTTGGCCCCAGCACTGACTGGAGCCCTGTGCCAGGAAAAGGACAGCACCACTGAGCTGTGCAATTGGGGTCTGGCCCAAATGCTGATGTGTTAATTAAGCAGAGAACCAGGTTCCAAGGGAAAAGTAGGAAGCGCCTAGTTCTTAATCTTTGTGCTGGAGTCAGTGTAGTCTCCCTCAGACATGATGAACAACAGCTCAGTTAAAAGCCCCATGATGTTGGCTAGAGGTCTATGGAGTGCCTTCCTCAGCTCTTCCAGCTGTTCTGCTTTTTTAAAGCACAGGAGAGTCAGGGTCCCAGAGGGATTTCATGTGCCAGGTGCACTGTGTACTCCCTGAGGGGCTGCTGCCAACAGGGTTGGGACTGCCCTGCCAGGTGACAGGGCTCTGGTCCCCAAAGCAAGAGGCATAAAGGTGAACTACTTACAGAATTTCTAATGTCATGGACTAGAAGTCCCCACAGCACTGCCACCTGGACTGTCTCTTTAGCAAAGTCTGAGGATACTTCTTTGGAGACTGGATCTGCCACTTTGTTCCAAAGTCCTTGAATCCTACTCAGGATGTTAGGAGAATCAGCTCAACCTGTGTTTCTTGTCACAAACCTAGGCCACTTACAAGAGAAAATCAGGGCTGTACTTCTTAGTGCCACTGTCTGCTAGCACCAAGGCCCCAGTTTCATGACTAGGACACTAGTTTTTAATGCTTGCAGGTAGTACCAGTATGCATAAAAATCCAGGCAATTTTAGGCAGCAATTCAGAACATGGATTTCTAAATGCCCAGAATCTCCTGAACCCAGCAGTTCAGGATGAGTTTTTGTATTGTTTTGTGGTTTTTTACTACTTCTCCACTGAAATTAAGCATCTGAGATCACTGATGGTTCAGAGTGTTGCAAAACTGTCTGCAAAAATTCTGACTCAACTTTTTGGTACCTTCAATCTCTCAGATTCTTTCATTCTGCATCTATTATCTGACCATGCATTTTTTCCTTTTTCCAAGCAGATCCCTTGCTTTGTTTGAGCTCATCATCAAGAGAATTGTAGGATTGTAGCTTCTGTAGGACTGCAATTGTAGGACTGCAAAACTTCTACCAGAGTATGAATAAGCTTACATTTATCCAAGAAGACAGGTGCTTCTAGGATTAAAATTGTTCTTGTGCAAACTATTTCCTCTCTGTGTTCTCAGCTTTTTAATGTTCATAGCTGGTAGCTGATCATTTTCTAAGTCATCACATTCAAAATTATTTTCAAGAAACATTCTAGTTAAACTGGTTCTGCAACAGGAAGATACAGTCAATGCTCAAAAATAATCTGGTGACAATAGTTGTCAGCGATGGAGAGAGACAGGGAAACTGATTCAGTGATCAGAATCTGATTTTATTGTGGGATATATATGCTTATATTTTAGGGAGACTAGTAATGTGTACTACAATGATTAGGTTAAAATCACATACACAAATTTATGCATATAGCAATGTCTCTTGCTTGCAGAGTTTAATGAGATTTTCTTTTTTTTGGTTAACCTGTCTGATTTAGTCTTGCAATCTAGGTCTCATTTTCAAAGTTCCGTTTGCTTTTGCCAGGGCATCCTGTTATCAAATCTCTTATGTTAACTAGGTCCAAAGTCCATCATCTGTCTTGTGTCCCCCCCAAACACTGCCAAACAGTGGCAGTATTTTTATATAAAGGAATTCCAGACACTCGTGTTCACCAGTGCCTCCCAGCTTGCTAATAATGAGGTAATCTCTAATGGGAGAAAAAATTAAAACCTGAGCAGGAGCTTGCACTAATCCTTTGATGGCCACATTGCTTTTCCATAATGAGGTGCTGCTGCTTCCCTCTGCAGTGCTGACCTGGAATACAGTACCTAAGGACTTTTTTGAGCCTTATAGAACTGATACCTGCATTCTAAGACAGGTGAAAACTTGAAAATCATGTAATAGCTGGCTTTAATATTATGCAGATGTGATGGTCTGCATTTATTTTCTTTCAGTGATTTCTGTGTAGTTACACTGGAATTATACTGGCAAAAAACAAGATTCAAGTTTCTCTGGTATGAAAAACAAAAAAGAGGAAAAAGCAAGTATTTATGTGTAGTTCAGTTCTCTAAATCCTCAAAGGATGCATGTGCTGTTAACACCAGTTCTGCCTGCACAGCCTAATCATTAATGTTACCTTCCCAGCTGAATATATGCTCACGTGGCACATTTCCACTTCCATCCTCCTCTCTCTCTTAGACATTAAATTGTACCAAAAGCCCTTTTAAACACAAGTACAATTTTAAGGGGATTTTAATGAACTTGTCTGGAAGGAGGCTACGTCATGATTTAGAGCAAGCAATGTAGTATGGGCCAGAAAAAGCTAAAAAAATTAGACCAATTAGTTATGGTATAAAATTTTGTTGCCAAACCAAATTTTATTTCTATATCTTTTATTTTAAAGAAAGCAAGCAAGCAGCGCTGGGTGGCCAGGGAGTCACCGCTCCACTCCACTCACAGCACACCCAGTGCTGCTTGCTTGCTTGCTTTAAAATAAAAGATATAGAAATAAAATTCAGTTTGGCTATTGAAATATTATATCAGTTATTTCCTTAGAAGTACCCTTTTAGGTCACTCAGAGCTATGGTCAGTTCTAGAGCAAAAAAAACCAAACCAAACCAAACCAACCAAAATCAACGAGGATACTGATTAACAGAGACACAGTTACAGCTAACAGCTTCTGAGATACTGAGATTTTCTGCACAGGACTGTGGAGACACCTTGGAAAGGAGTCTCCTTTTACATGGGTCAGTTGTAATGGACATGACACTAGGAATGAGTGACTGAGAATCATTAAAATGCATCATTTTATGAACACAGTTTATACTCACTGTTCACATGTTCATTTTCTAGATAAAGAAATCCTGACTCACAAGGATTTTTGCCTAATCCATATGGTTAATCAGTAACCAATTTAGGGGCAGGAGAGTTTGTAGCTCATTTCATGCTCTCTCTTCTTAGGAGCAGGGAAGAGATAA
>NW_005054304.1:543372-547011 GCF_000277835.1 Geospiza fortis | reverse complement strand
GATGTAAGCCACAGGCCTGTAGATAAGGAAGCAGCAGCACAGATTTTTCAGATAGTTGTTTTTCAAGACATGGATTATTTCAGTTTTGCCCTGTCACACACAACACATCTGATGCCTTGAAGGTCATGAAACTTGGGACTCTTCATGGACAGTTACATTAAACACTGACCTTCCCAAGTGCTTACAAACATAATATGGATCACAGGCAGACAAATCCTAAAGCATGATCCTCAATACTCTAAAGGCCATTTTAGATAATGCCTGTGCTGTGCAGTGCTGAGCAACCTCAGTGCTAGCTCAAAGGCACTAAGAAAGAGATGTTTTGCTTGTATGTGTAGCCCCATGATTACCTGCTACCTTGGAGCCTGGCAGTGGCTATGGCTGTGTTAGTGCAGTTGTGGACTAAGAAGTTTGGGGAAAGGATTGTTCTTCATCCAGCAGCTAACACAGGATCTCTGGAAGATGTCAAGTAACATGGTGCAAAGCTATACCCAGTCCATGACACCTTCTTGGCAAGACACAGCTACCTGGCACTCATTTTCTCTTCGAAGCTTCCCAAAGGAAGGTGTTGATGCTCCTGTGGGTTTTCACCTTGTAGACATATCTGTCTCATGCTGATGTAGCTGATATTAGCACACAAAGCCACAGTCACTCAATACCCAAAGATCTTTTTCACTCAAGGTTATGTCCTGTCCCTCAGCTGCCAAGTCATGATTTGTCTTTTGGATCAAGTGAACTTCCTTTTTTTCCCTCTGAAATAGCTGGAAAAAACCAAAACAAAATCACACACACACACAAATCCAGCTATTTAAGTTGTATCTTTTTTTTTTTCTTTTGAGAATTGTTACTATCAGGGAATAGCAATATTTTTAAATGTGTTGCCTTTAGAGTAGGAAGACAAACTACTGAAGTTTTACAGGTCTCTACAATTGCTAATCCAAAAAGCTTCTACAATTTTAAACTCAAGGCTTTAAGAGAATCCAGACAAATACTTATTTTACATTTACTAAGAGAACAGAGGTAAAGCATTTACCAGAACAGTCACAATAGATCACCAGAAATTCAGCCTCAAAGTCTGCTGACATCCAGGAAAATGTAACCTATTTCTGACATCAGGGATTATATCTTGCCCCTATAAAGCACAGCTTGTGAGGAGTTAGTGGATGTATGTATCTGAATGTATGTGTGAGCAGGAGAAGCACTATGCCAAGCACCACAATGGCAGTAAAACCAAACAATGGCATCTTTGTGGGTTGAGGCCTGATCAAACTATGATTGAAGTCAATCACAGCCTTTTTGGTGGTTTCCAGGAGCATTGGATGAGCGACATAATATATTAGAAGCAGTATCACTAACTCTCAAAGCCAGAAATAAGAGCACAAAGTTCCTCATTTAGAACAGCAGTCTGCCCACTGATGACTTCTACCTTTTCACAGACCTTGCTTCAATCCCCAACACTTGTCTGAGAAAGCTGGAAGATAATATTTCCTCCCTTGGCACTTCTTAGGTGTCAGGCTTTCATCTTGAAGAGAACCAGTCTGGGGAAGTAAAGCTGCCAGGCTGGACACTGTGGGTATATGATGCAGAAACTCTGAGGCCAATAGGGAATAGAAGTGTACACTGTGATAGAAGGGGAGGAGAAATCTGCAAAACACAAGTCTGTACAGGTCACTTTGTCCGATTCCAGCCTTCTGGAAACTCTACATGGACAGCAACATCTCTGCCACATGCATTCAGGTTAGTACGTTTCAAAAACATGGATGAACTTAAGGAGGATTGCTTGAGATTTTTATGTTCAGAAAAAAAAACAACCAACAAACAAACAAACAAACCAGAACAAAACATAGCTGAACAGGAATTTTCTGAGATTTATGCAAAACCTAAATGTGCTGGGTTGATCAAAACTAGTGCAATTTTTTGATAAGCACGTCATATAATCAGTTCAGCTGTTTGCCCCTGAATTTTCACTTCCTCTGACCTTTATGGAATAAAAGGCACAAGGGTGTGGAATAACAACCCAAACCCATCAGATATATTTGAGATAATAACAATGATCCCCATATTTTCATGGACAGTGTTCTGTCTCTTTGTCAAACAGACCACCTCAAACAGAAGTGTTATTTAGTTGGACATTTTTGCCTTTAAAGATTCCTAAATAGATATGCATCTCCTCCTAAAAACAGTATATGTGTTCTCTGTGTGGAACTGCAAACTCCAGCCACTCATTCTCAGATAAATAGGGATTTATAAAATACCTTCCTGCCTTTCAGCAGAATTGTGTTGGATTCAGGAAAAAAGGAAATCCTAGAATTATTATGCACATTTGGCATCCAGTGGGAGTCCAGCTTTCAGCTCTGCAGTATGGAATTGGGAAATCTGTTGGGCTCTTAATCTGTGGGGCTGGAGGCGACAGGCATTTTCACTTGGCAAGCTGTGCTTGCTTTTACGCAAGGAAGACTCCATACTCCCCAGGGCATCTATTTCTTTCATAAGGTCTTTCTTTGGCTCTAACAGCCTGCGAAACTTTCCTGGCCAATTCTTTTCAAGTTCTGAAGTCAAGCTTTGACCAAATGGGACCAAGGCTTACACTTATTCCACAAGCAGAGAAAGATACTACTAACAGAGACTAAATCAAACCAGGGGAAAAGTGTGTATTGGGGAAATGTATTCCTGTACTGGAGGGGCTGTATGTATCTCTCTGCATGATATGTATATAGATAGATATATAGATATATAGATATAGATATAATATACACTTGTAGAAAGCAGAGTTGGTGGACAGGTGAAGAGGAAGGAGCTGCTACAGCCTTTCCTTCTCTGTATTACATCCTTCTCTCTCTGAACTCATGGAGAGCAGTTCCCTCAAAATCTGAAGCAGGATCACTCTGATCTTTATTAAAGAATCAAAGAATCACAGAACATGCTTATGTGGAAGGGACCCACAAGGATCACTGAGTCCAAATCCTGGCCCTGCACAGGACATCACCAAGAGTCACACCCTGCGCCTTACAGCATTGTCCAAATGCTTCTTGGAAGTTTGTCGGGCTTGGTGCTGTGACCAGTTTTCTGGGGAGCCTGTTCCAGAGCCCAAACACCCCGTGCGTGATTGAGCAACCATCCCTCAACCACCCCTTTTCCTCATATCCAACCTAAACCTCCCCCGACACAGCTTCAGGCTGTTTCCTCGGGTCTTGTCACTGGTCAGGAGAGTGAAGAGCTCAGTGCCTGCCCCCTCGCTCCCCTTCCCGAGGAAGCTGTAACTGCAATGGGGTCTCCCCTCAGTTTCCTCTTTTCCAGGCTGAACAGACCAAGTGACCTCAGCCACTCCTCACGGCTTCCCCTCAAGAAGGGGGTAGATTATTCCGGTGGAGATTGCACTAACTGGAGGGACAGGGTCATGGTATTTCTCAGGAGCTGCTCTGCCTGCTTCTGCTTCCCGCTCAAGAGGAACCCTTTTTTGCGCCAAGAACCGGGAAAGTCTATTTCCCACACACCCCATGGAGCGAAAAGACAGAACAGACCTCCCCCGCGAATCTGAGGGGGCGGGAGCGCGGGAAGCGCCGCCAGGCTCCGCCCTTGCCCCACCCGCCCCCATCCCTCGACGCATGCGCACGGGGCGCCCCCTGGCGGGCGGCGGCT
>NW_005054304.1:477080-543099 GCF_000277835.1 Geospiza fortis | reverse complement strand
TCCGGGGGGGGCGGCGGGGCCGGCCCGGCTCCGTCCTCGCCCACGGGGATCGCCGCGATCGGAGCCGGGAGCTGGATCCAGCGCCGGTGTGGGGGGAATTAAGGTGGAATCGGTGCAAATGGTTACCAGGGCGGGACTGTGCTTAGAGAGCGCAGAGGCAGCACCGTGCCCGGGCTCGGCATCGGGGGGCTTGTGCTGCGTGGGCGTTCACAGAGAGAGCCCCTGCAGCCATACCGTCCGAGAAGGAGATAAATGTTAATTAAAAATTGACTGAGCCGGGGTTCCCCGCGTTTCAAGCTGCTCCATGTGGAGACCACAGCCAAAGGTACTGCCTTAGTCAGCTCAGTATTGGCATTTTGTGAAGGATAAGGAGTAGTCACTTAGCTTAACCCTCAACAAATACTTTTGTTAAAAAAAGAAAAAACAGCAAGAAATTACCCATTGTTACTGGGGAGGGTCTCAGGAGTTCCTAGCTTCCCCTCCTCAAATAAATAAGAATTTAAGATGTCACAGCTCCCCCAGCTCTTGGAACTGCCTGCTTCTTGGCTTTTCTTCCTCCTTTGGTAGGTTCCCCTTTTCCATCTCCACTCAAGACAATTGCTTACTGGCCACTGGGAGGTGTATCTGTGTTTCCACCTTTGCTTTAGTCATTCCTGTAAAACCTACACTTGTCAGAGTTACAAAACTCAGAGAAACCTGGCTTTCTGCGATGTTTGCAAAGGCTTCTGCAGAGATAATCAAGAAACAAATCACACTATGGAGAAGTACCACAACAAGTAAAATAGCTCATCAAGTGTTGTCAGATTAAAACCACAACAGACGTGTCTCATATGTCTTTGCTGGAAGTGGAGGTTAAGTTGCAAAAGGTTCAGCCACCTTCAAGCAATGTAGTCTGAGATTTTTGAGTTAGTTTGGGCTGAGTTCCCTGTAATCTGTGCAAACTCTTGTGCTGTGAAAGAAGTGTGACTGCATTATTACCTGGCAAGGTTGTGCATGGGGTTTCTGTGCAGTGTGCTCATAACCTCATTTATTTTTTTAATTGTTAGTGGAATGCCAGTAGCCTGGCATCCAGTTTTCTAGTTGGCTGTTTATTTGTAAAGGCAAATGTAATCAGTGTGGTCACACAAAGACAGGATCCTTGTGTAATGGCTGCCGGTAATTTGATGCAAGGCAGCGCAGCACCACATTAGCCAGTGCTTTAGTTCTTCCCCAGCATGTTTCACCAAACAGATTTTTGTAATAATAATTTCCTACAATGGTTGCAGCATCTTGGGTTGTGAAGCCATTTGTCTTGTATTACCTCTGCCACCTCTTGATTCCAGATTTTGAAGGAGCCTTGCAGCCTTAGACAAAAGGAAGGTGATACTGCTTTATGGTTTGAGGTGTTTATCTTGGGAATCTCAGCTCTAAGTGAGAGCATGTGATGATGGTTGGCAGCTAAGGCAGAGAGTCCTGGGAGGAAGGGACTGCTGTGTGCATGGGAAGTATTGTTTGGCTACATTTCTGGAATGCTCTAGTGGATGCCATGCCTTGATTTACATGTCTAGGATAAAGGTGAATCATTAAAACCAAAAATCACAGACAAAGACCCTCAGTAGTTAAAGTTAGGAAGTGGTATGTTTATTACTCTGGGCAGGTGGCATGGGTGGGATCATCCCTGAAATGTGTGACTGCACCGCACAAGGAATTTTGCCTTCTGTTTATTTCCCAAAATAATACATGTGCATAACCCCAGCACCTCCCATCCCCACTTTGTATTAAAATGAGGTTATTAGTGCTTCATGTGTGTGCAGTTCTTCTCTTGAATTGGGTCGGTGGTCTCGAATTGGGTCAGTGGTCCCAAGGATGAAGTCCAGAAGGTCTTCATCAGGTCTCTGTGACCCTCTGGCATGATCCAAGGCCCCCTGCTTCATGATGGATTAACATAGAGTCCAGGTGCTGGGCATTTTTCTACTGGTTTCAATATGTTCCATAATGGTTCGCTTGCTCCACTTCCTTCTATAAATAAGCTCTAATATAACAATTAGCTTTAGCTTAAGCATCTAATAATCATTAACTTATCGTTAGTGTGTCTAACTTCAATATGAATTGGTTCTAACCCTCAGCTAAAATCTTAAATTTTTAAAATCATAATTCAAAGGAAGCTGCCAAATGACTTAGAAATAATTTTACTCTCTGTTAGTACTTCCTGGGAATGGCTGAACTAAATGCTGCTGTGGAGACTATTAAACTATTTTAATATGGTCTATCATAGTGCCTCTCCTTGGTAAAGGACTGTTTTGTGTTCTTGTGAATGTAGTAGGCTAGTTGAGTTTTGTATCTATCCATCAGCACTTCACTATGCTCCCATTGCACTGATTTTTAGTGGTTTTTATTTTGTGTTCTACTCTTTGGGCCTTCCCAAGTTTACATTGTGTGAATAATCTGTGCCTTAGTTACCCCTGTATCTGCAAAGCAGAGTCCTGCTTTGCTGTTTGGTGACTTGTGAGCGATTTTGCTGGTTGTTTGGAAGTAAAAGTGAAACATAAAGAAATCATGGCATATGAGGGTTTTGTTTGTTTTTTATGATAAAAAATTGAACAAAATTGTCAACCTGTCATTCTATAAATCCCAGGAGACAGGTAGCCTTTCTGGTGTTTCATGGAAGCTGGGATTAAACCTCAGGAGAACTTCACTGAACACTGAATCAAAGCGAGCTGGGAAGAAGCTGTCTCAAAACAGCATGAAGAGACTGGCAGGAAGAATTTTTTCCAAAATGAAATTTTATCTTACTATGTTTTTCATGCTATACAAAACACCTTTTTTGTTGCATTTTTCCAAGGAAGGGCAGTCATTCACAGCTTGTGTGTCTGCAGCACTAATGGGATTTTCATTATACAAACTTATGAGAGATGGTGCTAGCTGTACCCATTTCACTGTTGCTGAGCTATCTGCGTGAAACAAAAGTAAAACAAAACAATAATGTCACTTTTGCTGGAAAGAGCCTTTGAAATGCTGAAAGGATTTAGAAACTGTAAATTAGTGTTGTCCAAGAAAGTTTTCTCTGTGTTTCTACAAAAGCAGTCCTGGTGGTTTTAAAGAAACTAAACCAGTTAGATGGGTGGTTTCTGACTTTTTTTTTCCTTTCTTTTAAATAACTTTCTGCTGAAAAGTGCAGTAGGCTTAGGGTTGTAATACAGTGTGTAATTTGAATATTCCCATGTTTTCCAGCCTTGTCTAATTTGACCTAATTAATGTGGGCATCTGAACAGTTTTGCATAATGTTTCCACACCGTCTTTAATAGAATTAAAGATGAGAGGGGAGAATGGGAGTGAACTGAGGATTTTCTACACTATTTTGTCTTATCAGCTTTTCCCCCCATGTTCCTTCTCGATAGTGCAGCTGTAGCCAGACTGAGCAGTGAAACAGCTGCTGGCACAGTCCCTGCCAAAGCTGCTGCTTGTCTGCAGTTTGCACTGCAGTGTCTCCTGCCCTTCCCGCTTCTCTCCCTCCCTAAGGGGTCTTCCTTAGCTCTGCCAACTGTCCTCTCTCCAAGCGTTCAAGTTTTCTTAGCCCAACGCAAGACAACAACTCAAATTTCTCTGTTAGCTGGATTAAACTGGAGGAGATCTTGTTGCTGCCTCTGCTGTTCTGATTTTGTGGGCAGCAGTGAGAGCATTTCCTTACCCACAGAGACTCACCAGGCTCTGTGTTAGACAAGTTAGTTTTACACAGCCACATGTACAAAGGCAAATCTCTTGTTTCCTTCAATTAAAAGGCCTTTTTGGTTTTTGAGGGAGGCTCACCACCCTTCTTTGCACAGATCATGATGTGATTTTAGTTCATCTTGGGGGTAGGTAGTCAAAATTACATACAGGATACCTGGGGGAACTTCATCTGTATCTTTATTTCTCCTGCACTTCTGCCACCTTTTTTCCAGCTTCTGTACCACTGATCATAAGGACTGTTGGATTTACATGAATTTTAATACCTCTTATCTGAACACTGCCTAGTTTTTGTTACAGTGGCAGTCATGGTTTTGTTTGTTTTATATCACTGAAGTATCTTCCTCCCATGTGTCAGACAAAGAATAAGGATGATCCCTTCTTTCTGGGACACTGCCTCTCGAGGTGCTCCACAGGGGAAAGGAGGCCATGTACTCCAATGTCTAGATTGTGTGAGAAATAGCTACTCCCTTTTCCTAGTTTAGGAAGGTTTATTAAACCTTATCAAAAATACAACAAAAGACTGAAGAGAGAAGAAAGGTTACGATGCTGGGAGCACAAGATTTTCTCTGCCATGTGCTCAGCCCCCTCACAATGGAGGTTTCCCCTTTTTAACCCTTTAACCCCTCTTGAAGTTCTGTCAATCAACCCCTTCTTCACTGTCCAGTGGTGAAGATCTCTTCCTCAAATCCTGATTGAAGGTCAGATGTTGCCATAGTGACAAGCCAGCCCTCCCAGATGTCCCAAATCCAGCTGTCCCTTGATAACCACGTGAGGGGGTAAAATATAACTATAAATCTACAAAACTTTTTTTAACCTGTACACATGATATTTGTCTATTACTTGTGAGAGTCAGTCATCACATTACTCATCTATCACAATTGGCTTGTCCACCAGGATTCCTGGGATTTAGTTTCATAATGGGGGAAAACAGAGTGATGTTATTCATGTCCTATCACTGCCTATTGTTTTAATTTCTTTTTGCTTCAAAATGGAGGTATTTTGTCTCTACTGGAGACAAGTACTCAATGTGACTTGAGAAATTTTACACTTCAGTTTAAGATTTAGCTAGAATGTCTGAATCAAAGTCATGTCACTTTCAGATGTTACTGAATTCAGATGTTATCTGAATTAGAGCAGTTGTAAGATAGCTTTTTGTGCTCTGACCTTCCATCCTTTCTTGCTTTTATAAGTTTGAGGAACAGCTAGGAAGCGATCCTCAGTCCCTTGCCTGAGGGCCAGCATTCAGACTTTGGGGTCTGGAACAGCTGTCCTCTTGAGAATAGCAGACATCATCAGTACTTCTAAATATTTAACTTGAACAAGGAAATTGCTAACTGGCTCTCAGCAAATGATGGCGAGCTGTAAAGATGTGTGGGATTTGCTTGTTTTGTTTGTTTTGTTTTTTTTTTTTTTTATTCAGACAGCTGCTTCTTCATGGAATGTGTCAGGTAGCTGTTTACAAGGATTGATAGATGATGTTATGAATGAGGCACTTCCTTTAGTTTCCTTAGAGTCAGTCACTTGCTGTGATGGTCACTTATGCCCTTAATGTCATCACAATATGTATACAGGCTGGAAGACTTAATTGTCAAGATGAAAAAGGGGACGTGGTTTTGAAGTTCTGAATGGCCATGGCAGTGTTTTGCTCTAGAAAGGAAAGGCTGTGTGTGTGTGTGTGTGTGTGTGTGTGTGGTATTCACCCAGGATGAAACTAACGTCAGGTAGTTGGATGTTATTGTTGAATTACTGTTGGTTTGGGGAGTAAATCTGTAAAAGCTCTTCTCTTAGTTTGTGGAGTTGAAATATACTAACCTTCATAAATTTGGTGTGATCTTCAGATTTTCAGAATTTAGTATCTTGAGTCAAGTGCCACTAAAATTAATTTCTTTTTTGTTTGAAATCTGAGAACAGAGAAGGCTTGTGGCTAAAGATTTTCTTTAGCCAGTATTTTCTTGCAAATGAAATATGGCTACAGCTGGTACTTTCCATAGCAGATGATTTGTTTGAACACTCAAATTGTGAGCTTCTGTAATTAAGACCAGTGGAAGATTTGGAGATAGATGTCAAAAAAGATTTACATGACCTAGATGTATGACAGAAACAAGATGCTGAATTGGTGACTTGGGGGAAGAATAAAAATCTACCTGCCACCAAGTCTTATCAGAAAAAAGCTGCAGTATGTCAGTCGATTGCTGTCTGAATATTTCTGAAGGTTATATTACACATGTTAATTTTTAACATGTTGCAGAAACTTCTCTTTACCTGAGGAACAGTAACTGACTTGTTCTCATGTTCCCATGCACATATTTGATATCATAATACGGGGCACTCTCTCATAGATGTGATTTTCTTCTCTATGGCTGTGTGCCTGAGTAATGCCATTGGTTTCCTCTAGGGTAATTTCTAGTTTCTTCCCCTATGATATCAAGTGGGTACTTAGTATGTATCAAATATATAAATCCAAGTATGCACTGAATTTCTTTTCTTACAGGCAAGAGCTCAGAGCATCTCCAAGACTTTTTTTTGCTATGAGCATGAGATATGGATGAAGAGCATTGCTTAAAATCAGTTATGTCTGGCTTTTGTACTATTGCTTAGTTCATTTGTAGCATAAAAAATTCGCCCCAACAGCACTGATTTTTTTCTTAAGACTCATGGATTTTATGTTGGTGTTTACAGTGGCATATCCAGAATAGGTAAAATGTACACATCAGCCTTTTTTACCTTGAGACACAGAACCGGTGAAAAAAGTCTGTGTGCAGCTGCAGTTAAAGCAGGAAGATAAATGTAGCATATGTGTCAGATGGAAAAACCTTATGACTTGGGAGCTGTGAACTCTAATTTAGCAGTCAGTGGCAGTTCTGTCTAAAAGCAGTGTCTTTAGTCGCTATAGCAATGGTTGGATGTGAGCAAGCAGGGAGTGGGGAAGCGAAAGTGTCCATCAAAGACCAAAATAAGTATGAGTTCCCTACAAGTGTTGGCTAGAGGTGCTGTATTTTACCTACATTATAATGTTGAATGAATAATGATGCCTTTCAGCATCTCTATAGAGCATCTCAACGTCAGTCTTTTCCCTCTTGTTTGTTCATGTTAATTTTTATAACCTCAAGAGATTGTGTCTGAAGCTCTGTGTCAGCTTCAGATCTCAGTGCTGTAGTGACCTCTGAAGGACATTTTAAACATGAGTACCAGTCATGGAGAATTAGTTTGAGAACCAAAATATCACAATGAGCTAGAAAAATACCTTAGTAATTTGTCAAATCTGGTATAATGAAGCTAAGTTTTCAGCAGAAAAAGTATTCATTGCTATAAAATATGTAACCCATGACCAATAATATCTTTGAGCTAATTTTTAGTTTTGGAAGAAGTAAGATCTTTCTCTTACATAACTTTTAAAGGAAGAATACTTGCCTCACTTAAAGCACCACAGGCAAATATTGCATGTTTGATCTCACTTGAACCTGCCTGGCCCAGTGCAGCCACCAGCTCTGTCACCACACAGGATGTTGCTTGCAGCAACCCTGTGACCTACAGCAAGAACAAGTATGGTTGCCTCAGGTCACTTCCTGCTCTTTCTCCAGTACTGATGCATGAAGAGCTATAAATTTAGTAAGAGACATGGACACTCCCAAAGGAGTTTTCACAAAGGAAAATCACTTCTGCTCCCAGACATGTGACTTAAATTTTTATTGCAGAAGAATTTTTTGTTCTTTTGGCCAGTCACTTCCTCCAACACCAGAGTCCATGAGAAGAAATCCCTGAATTATAGCAGTCAACTCTTAGCATAGAATGAAGAATGAATGCATCATAAATTAACTAGGAAGCCATGAAACCAAAGGTGGTCAGTGTAAGAGGAACATGCTTCTCAGTATACTCTGGAGTACCTTCCAGCACTTAAAGGTGGCTTATGAAAGACAGGGAGAGTTACTTTTTACTCAGGCAGGTGGTCATAGGACAAATGGGAGCAGTTCCAATTTGTTCCAAAAGAGGAGAGATTTCGATTGGACGTTAGGAAGAAGTTCTTTGCTGTGAGGGTGGTGAGACACTGGAACATGTTTTCCAAAGACGCTGCAGATACCCCATCCCTGAAGTGTTCAAGGCCAGGGTAGATGAGTCTCTGAGCAACCTGGTCTAATGGAAGGTTGGAACTGTATAATCTTTTAAGTTCCTTTCCAACCCAAACAATTGTATGATTCTGTGGTGCATATTTACCTTTTTTTTCATGTCTTTATCAAGAAGTGTGGACAACAAGTTCATAAATAATGGCTTTTCCTAAAGGTGCCTACATAGGATTCTTAGCTGTGGGTCTGTTTTTTGGTCCCTTCACCTCTAACCTTCCCCAAGATCATAGGTATTATTATAATGTAATTGAAGTGTTGCGTACTAGCATTACCTGATGTCTTGTTTTCTTTTTTTGTGTGTGTTTTTAAACAGGATGATGAACAGAACTGAATTTTAGGACCTAACTCCTGATGAGCTGGACTTTACCTTGGCAGGAGTTTTTGAAGACAGATGCAGTGAGAGAAGCAACAGCCAATGGCTTCAGAATCCATGGTCCCTGAGCAGGCAAAACAACATCTGATAAAGGGAAAAAGGCGGCAGCAGCAGCAAACTCAGCCTTCCATCAGTGATGAGGATGTCTTCGTGTTTGAGGCAAATGAGGCTTGGAAGGATTTTCACAGCTCTCTTCTTCACTTCTTTGAAGCTGGAGAGCTCTGTGATGTTACGCTGAAGGTGATACTTGCCACATATCCGTTGCATGTATCAGTCTGAAGATTCAGCTGCAGATAAGTGTGTTGGGAGTTGGCTGTGAATATTGGCAAGGGTGTGGAAACCACAGAATACCTCTTGGATCTGAGACATCTCTAGAGATGCTAGGGTTTTTTTCCTTATTTAGGAAGTTTACAGCTGAAATGAAAACACCTAAAATATTGACGATTTGAGAGTGGAAGTACAGGACTTTGAGCTTATCCAACTTGCCTTCTCAGAAGTTCCCACAGTTGGTCACTAATTACTGTGCAGTTCCAGCTACTTGTAGCCTCTTTTTTCTCAATATACTTTCATCCCCAATTTTACCTCCATGTCTGCCTTTTGTGTTGTTTTGCTAGATTCTTCTCAACAAACAGGATTTCTGGAACAAATCTAACTTCCATCATTCTTCAGAGAAAGAAGGAAAAGAAACCCAGATGGTTGTGTTCTACAGCTGATCAAAGAATAAAGAAAGGGAGGGATGAAGCGAATGTTATGATTCTTGCATAGCATTGTTTTAAGGCATTATTTTTAACACAGCTGTATATTGCTTATATCTTGATTACAGTAAACTTGTATTTAGCATGCACAGAAGTGGGTGCCAGCACCTTTGAATATTAAGTATTGCTTAGCTAAACAACTTACTAGTTCAATATAATTATTTAAGGAATAGCGGTGAAGCACAGTTCCTAAACCAAGAGCAAATGACAGATGCCTTTAGGAGAAGTTGTTAGCCTGCTACTTACTGTTAGATATGAACAGGGATAATCTTTGACAGATGCATGTCCCTGGTGTTACCAACCCTCCTCATCCCTTTTCTTGTTGACCTCATTCTTACCTCCCTTCCTTTCCACCTACCATTGCAAAAAAAAAAGGCAGAAAGTCTTATTTTATAAGTATAGTTCAATGTATATTCCTGCTATGGAAACTTGCCTTGGAAAAAACACTTTACTGGGGCTGCAGTTTAACTTCCCCTAAGTTAGGCTTGTATTAATGTTCACCTGTATGATCTATGTGGAGCTATTTTGGTAACTTAAGAATGTTAGATGACATGGCTTGGCTTCCAGTGAAGGCTGGAGCAACCTGTGGACATACATCTTACTGTATGGCTTCATAAATGAGGGATTTTCAAGTAACTGCAAACCATGTACTTGAATTAGAATTTTCAGAGGGGCTCCATTTTTCTTCCCATAATGCTCAGGTCTCACTCATGTTGTAAGAATAATCAGATCTCTACTGAACTTTCTGCTTTTGTATGTGACCTGAGTTAGTGAGCAATTCTAGCGTTGCTTTTCTCAGACCAATTATTGTTTTAACTGCTGCTCTTAAAATATGATAGTTAGTAACTGGAGGGGAACTCTGATTTCAAAGTAGCAAGAACATGCTATATAAGATCTCCCTGCCCGTGGCAGGGTGTAGAATGAGACAACCTTTAAGGTCTTTTCCAACCCAAACCATTCTGTAATTTAAAATCAAGCAGATTTGGGTAACATAGTAAAGCCACTTAATTCAAAAGAAAGGTTTAGAGAGTGGGATGATGGGCAGAATTAAAGTGTCTGAAGGTAAGAATGGCCTGAGAGCTTTCCCTGGTACAGCAGACCACTAGTAGTATTGATCTTTCTGTATCAATATGGTACTTAGGTGGAGTGCTGATGGTGTAACAATGATAAGCTGTGGGAGCACACAGGAAGACTCCCTCTGCTCTGAAAGTTAAATTCTGGAATTTCACCTACTCTCCTGCTGCTATCATATGAACAGTCTTAGAAGGCTGTTAGAAGGTGAAGAGTGGCAGATGAATACCATCTGCTTTTCTCCTGGTGGTTTGCTTTTTGTTCATTTGGTAGGTCTGAATTGTTCTTTCTGGGGTGATCTCACACTGAGGAATCCATCTTTTCCTCTTTTAATCTGCATACTCTTTCTTGTGTGTTTGCTTTCTGTAGTCAGCTCACTGCTCACCAGGTAGGTTACACTTGTGTTGATCATACTCTTTAAAAAGGTAAAAGCAAGTGAGTATTGAATCACAGCTAGAAAAAAACCAAAATATCCTTTATAATTTAGTATCTTTTCTCAAATGCACAACAGCTCTCTGTAACACCTTCATCTGAAAGTGAACATGTAATTTGAGTCTGTCAGGGAAACTGGTTGCTTATGTCAGCCAGCTATCCCTTTATGTTAGTGCAGAGTGACAAAGGCTGTATAGAGCACTCCTGGAACATGTATAAGAAGTAGATTGTTCATTTATTTTCAATACTTAGATTCTTTTTTAATGTAGTGGAATTATAGAATTTTGTACACAAACAGCTTATTTTACATTTTCTGATCAGAATTTTGAGAAATACCTTTTCTTTATGGGGAGTACACTGTCTTTTGTGGGTAAACATTCTAAAAATATTGAAGTGATTGGTAACTTTTAATAACCACTGAAATAGCTGTTATTCCTGTGTTTTTACATGAATTTCCTTCTATAAACATCAGTTCTTCAACAGTAGTTGAAGTCCAGAAATCTAAATTAAGTAGTCTTAAAATGTCCCTTTCTAATTTGCCCCCCTTAAAGTCTCTGAGTACATATAAAATAAGTGTCTAGCAGTCTCCTCTTGTCTTCAGGATGCATCTGGAATATTTCTAAGGATATTTCATAAGGCTTTTGAAGAAAGGCAAGTTCAGTGCATCGCTGCTATTGCTTACCTGTGTTACAGCTTTGCTCTACTCTCATGGCCAAGCTACAGCTTAGAATTTCTTGGGATACTTGGATGTAATGTCAGAAATACAGCACAAATTGGGTTAATTTGAGTGGACAAAATACATGGAGTCCAAAATTCTTATTTCAGTTTCACTGTTCCTGCTTTCACAGCCAAAACTGACGTTCCAGTAAAACATTGAGGGTTTTTTGTTCTTTTCTCTTTCAGGTTGGTTCAAAGCTAATCTCCTGCCACAAACTGGTGCTAGCTTGCGTTATCCCGTACTTCCGAGCCATGTTTCTTTCGGAAATGGCTGAAGCCAAGCAGAAGCTGATTGAGATCAGGGACTTTGACGGCGATGCCATCGAGGACCTGGTGAAGTTCGCGTACTCCTCGCGGCTCACGCTGACGGTGGATAACGTGCAGCCCCTCCTCTACGCCGCCTGCATCCTGCAGGTAGAACTGGTGGCAAAGGCCTGCTGTGAGTACATGAAGCTGCACTTCCACCCCTCCAACTGCCTAGCAGTCAGGGCGTTTGCCGAGAGCCACAACCGTGTCGACCTGATGAACATGGCTGATCAGTTTGCTTGTGAACATTTCACAGAAGTGATGGAGTGCGAGGACTTTGTGAGTGTGTCACCACAGCACCTCCATAAACTCCTGTCCTCCAGTGACCTGAATATTGAAAATGAAAAGCAAGTTTACAATGCTGCTATCAAGTGGCTGCTGGCCAATCCACAGCATCATGCTACATGGCTGGATGAGATCCTTGCACAGGTAGGGCAGACCGAGGCACTAAGTCCCTGTCTCATCACTGATTTAGTTGTGTAATCACCTTTTTGTACTTGGTTAGATCTCAAGGTGAAAAATGTTCTTGGGTTTTGGTGCTTCAACCGGTATTCAGGGTTGGGAGTTGACAGTGGAAGCGAGTTCTTGAATACTGGGGAGAAGGATATTCTCCTGTTTCTGTAGAGAGAAGAGTACTCAGTTTATGCTCATGGCTGGGAGGTGGGGAACCAACAAAAAGCTACATCTGTGGTTGAGCAGAAATGTTTTATATTGACACAAAACAGAGAGAATATAAATCCATCACTTCACTTGGCTTGCCACTCCTACAGCCTGATATGCTCTCTGTCCTTGCTGTTATGTATTTGTACTTAAGAAAGGAGGCAAAGCTGTTGGGTTTTCTTACATGGCTAGGAAAGGAAACTTTCCTAGAGAGATGCATAACATCAAGTCGTGTCACAGTATTTGAGACAGATGTGGAGAGCCTGTACTGGGAAGAATTTGCGCACCATGTGCTGCAAAACATTCCATGTGTCTTAGCAGGTAGGATTGACTGGGCAGTTTTAGTTGTCACTGAATGCTAACTTGATTATTTTTCATTTGGCTGAATTGATAATATTGGCATTATGTAAGTAAGGAGAGGTCCACTAAGATGCTGCTGTCATTGTCTTCATGAATAATTTTTCACATTTCCTAGGAAAAGATCATAATGGTCTATTAGCTGTCTTCCAAAAACCTTTAGTTTCATCTAGACTAGCCTGAGGTTTTTGGTACAAAAACCCCTTCTTTATTATGCTGTACTTAAACTTACAGGCAATATAATTAAAGATTTTTTTTAAGAAATTTATATTTATTGCCCAGTTATGCTAGCAGATGAGATTAACAGTTGTATTCTGTTGATGGAAACCAGAGACTAGATTCAAGCAAAGAAAAAGTAAACCCCTTCTTGTAAATATGGGCTGTTTGCCAGAGCATATGGAGACCTTGGTTGACTTGGACATTACTGCTAGCAGAAGACATGCCTGGGCTTCTAGACAATGATTATCTATGTCATATTCAGCCTTATGGGTTTCACTGTTATAATGAGGTTCTGAATTTAACAGCCTGGAGTTCTTACCATGTCACTAACCTTAGGAGCCTGTCAGTGGGGCTACAGTGGTGCTTTAAAGGAGCCTCAAATAAGCTGGGCCAAAATAAAGGAAAAAGTGGGATGGAAAGCAAGGAGGTGAGGAAGAACAGGTAGAGACACATGCTTGCTTCAAGACAAAGATGCTTGTCAGTGCTGTAGCAGCCCCATCCTGCTGCTCTGAGAAGTGCTGGAGGTACTGGACTTCTGCACCATTGCTGTTGAGCCTACTGAGAACTGCTTGACAGTGTTGACTCCAAACCTTAGGAAGTCAGGTGGAGATTTGCTTCAGTTCCCCCCACTAACATCTGTCCCATCTTTGCCTCTGATTGTACTTTGTATTCTGCATTGTTTGTCTTAAAAAGAAGGATGAAAGGTTTGCTAAAATAAATGTCAGGAAGGATTTAGAGCAGGAAACAGTTACTACTTTTTTAAAGTAATATTTATTACTCTCAATTATTACTCTGTCAATATTTATTACTTTTTTTTAAGCTTGAAGTCTGGCAAGTCTGCCTTAAAGGAAGGTGTTACTGCACTAGCAACACCTCCTCTATAGACACTTAGTTCATGGTGACTAAGTGTTTCCTTTTTGACTTGCCACCCAAAGAAAATGAGCCATTTTCCAATGAACAAGCCCTCTTATACTGGCATAGCAGTGAGCTGAACATTCATACCCAACAGCAGACTAATCTGACAAAGCCCTGATAAAGCTGCAGGTGCTGCCTGCATCACACTGGGCAGGTGCAGGTGCAGCATGGGCAGCAGCTCGTCTCTTTCCTCAGCACAGCCTGGGCCAAGGGACACTTGTCCACTGTGGCTGAAATGCAAATGGTTGTAGCAAACATTATCACCAAAAAGAACTGTTCATATCACTGTTGTCTGGAACAACTCTGAGAGCTGCTCTCCTTATTGAGAAGCATGGGGCCGCCGACTGGCTCCGGAGTTGCCGGCTGCTGCGTGTGCAGCACTGCATGGTGACACTCAGCAGTTCAGCCATTTTCTCCAACTGTGTTCATTTTTATGTCAGGTACGGCTGCCTCTCTTGCCCATTTGTTTCCTTATGGGTGTTGTGGCAAAGGAAGAGATTGTCAAGCAGAATCTAAAATGTAGGGATTTGCTGGATGAAGCAAGGAACTACCACCTTCACCTGAGCAGCAGGGCAGTGCCTGACTTTGAGTACTCCATTCGCACAACACCAAGGAAGCAGACTGCTGGTAATTAAATGTGTGTCTGGTTACCCAGTAGGGAGTGGTGTGGAGAAAAAGCAGCACATTTGTGCAGGTGTCTTGATATCAAAGCAGGTTTACCTTGATATCGAGGGTTGTTAATGACTTAATGCAAAATTGGGAAAGCCATTATGTACCTCTCTGGTATTTCAGTGATGTGCTGCATTTTCCTAGCAGAACTTTAGCAGTCATTTTCTTTCTTTAAAGCATTAATAATTTATCTGGATTAGCTCTATCTTTATTAAAGCTGGAGCTGTTATGTATGTTATGACCAGGCAATCTGTTCAAAGCTGTACTGAAAACAGTGGACAGTTATCTTTTGGTGTTGCAAGTTGAGCTAACTTCTTTGACTAACCTACACCAAAAGTGGGTGATGAATATTGACTGCAGATCATAATTTCTATATCATTATATTTAACAAACAATGGATTTATCTCCTTAAGCCAAACCACAAAAAGCATATTTAAAATAGGCATTGTTTTTACAAGAGCATAGATAGCTAATTGCCGTAGCAGTATGTCAAGCAAAGGCCAAAATCCAGTACCCAATTATGAAGGGCAATGACTGTGCTCCTTGAAGTGAAGTACAGCTTCCCCCAAACTACATAATTTTCAGTTTGCTCTGCTATACAACTGTTTTTGCCCATCCTCCTGCTAGTTCTCTGTAAACCTGTTTTGTGTTCTCCAGGTGTGCTGTTCTGTGTCGGTGGCAGAGGTGGATCAGGTGACCCCTTCCGCAGCATTGAGTGTTACTCCATCAGTAAGAACAGCTGGTTCTTCGGCCCTGAAATGAACAGCAGGAGGAGGCATGTGGGTGTGATATCTGTGGGAGGTCAGTAATCCTATTCAAGCAACCCCAGGCAAAAGGGACTTGTTTGCTCCTTTTGCAGAGTTGGTACTTTCACTAGCTGTACAAGAAGCAAACTAATTGCTTAATTGTTGGATAGTCTTCAGTTTAGTAAAGCTTCTCCCCCTTTGAAAGAATGTTTGGTCCAGAGCCAATCTGAGACTGTGCTTATGGAAAAAACATTATTGCAAACTGACAGAGTTGGGCTCTTTGTACTTGGGAAGAGACCTTATTGTGGCCTCTCTGTACTTAACAGCCTTTTTAGTGGGGCCTGTTGTAACAGGACAAGAGGTAATAGTTTTAAACTAAGAGAGCGTAGATTTAAACTAGATATCAAGCAGAAGTTTTTTACAGTGAGGTTGGTGAAAACCTGGAACAGGTTGCCCCGAGAGGTGGTAAATGTCCCATCTCTGGAAGTGCTCAAGGTCAGACTGGATAGTGCTATAAGCAGTCTGAAAATGAAAATGTCCCTGCTCATTGCAGAGGGGCTGGACTAAGTGACCTTTAAAGGTTCCTCCCAGCCCAACTGAACTGTATACAGCTTCTGGCCTTAAATAGGTGATTTTTTAAAATCCATTTATAGAGAAATTGCCTTACACAGCCGTCACCCAGAATTTGCTAGTACTCATACTAGCTCCCTTCCTACTTAAATCCATCCTGGAAAGTTCCTAAGACCATAACTCTTCCAAGAGCAGACCTAGCTTCATTTTTGGGTCTCCATCTTTTGAAAACAGATCTCTGCAGTCCAGAGCAGCTTAGCACCAATAATGCAGCTTTCTCTTGTACTTAGCAGCCCCTCTGTTTCTGCAGCAGAGCAGAGATAATTTTTCTTCATATAAAATCTGGAGAGACTGGTACATGTGTCCAAATTGATTTGACCTGCAGTACTTAAATTATGGGAAGGTTTTTTGTTTACATCATCTCAAGCTTTGTATAAAAGTTCTCATTGGAATAGATTCGTGGTTATAAATATAGCATATAAAACTCTGATACTGAAAACATTTTTTAAAACTTTAACCTTTATTTGATCTCTTTGTCTCCACATAGGCAGGGATGTTATATAAATGAACACTGAAATGTTGCCAAGCAATCTCTGTTTTAAAAGATGTCTGTGTATGCAGGTAAAGTCTACGCAGTAGGTGGACATGATGGAAATGAACACTTAGGAAGCATGGAAGTATTTGATCCTCTCACAAACAAGTGGATGATGAAGGCATCAATGAACACAAAGAGGTATATGTGTCCCACACTCCAAGTCCTAGTCTGTGGTATACCATTTCTTGCTGATGCTGAAAAACCTCCTGTCTGTCCTGCTTTTTTTTAGTGTTTCCAAACTGTTCTGTTTCTAGGAATTTCCTCCCCCTATTTCAGAGCTTTATGCTATGAATGTATCACCCTTCTGTTCTTTTTTTGGAGGAGCTGGCTTCTGGACCAGGGACATCTACTCCAGCTGTGCTTACATTCTGGTATCCAGGGCCTTTCTGCTGTGCCCTGGAACAGATTCTGCAGTTCAACTTGGAACTGATGAACTGGTTCTGTGCAGTTTTTGCTCTGTTTAGGAGTGAGTGAGATAACCGCCAGCGTAACATGAGAAGTGAAATACTTCATAGTGAAAATGAAAAAAGTTAAATACTACAGCAGGAAAAAATAGCTGCCTATGTTTTCCACACAAAAGGCCAGAAACACGCAATCTGAAAGTCAGATTGAGGACTTTGTTTGCCTTGACATTTAAGTTTCTTATAAGGAGTTACTGGACTCACAGATCTGTATTTTTTTTTCTGCTGTTATTTAAATCAATGTCCCTAATTCTGCATTCCGTTGTGTTGTTTGTTGTTTTTCAAAGCATCACGTGCAAGTAGGAGTGAAATAATAAGTATGCCTTAAGTCTGAAAGCTATTTGTAGCTGTGACCTAGTTAAAGTAGAAGACCCAGACTCCTAGAAGTGGCTTGCTCTACTTCCATCCTGCCTCCACGCCAGGGCATAATCTCAGCAACAATCAGCCATAGATTTCTGTGACATTTATTACTGAGTACCCAGGTAAATGAAAGGGCTGCTTGGCTACCTCCCAGCTCCACTCCTCCCATTCATGCAGGTCTTGGAATACTTAGTGGAGAAAAATGCCACCATGAAGTGGTGTCTGTGTTACCTGCTGAGGCAAAAGGTAAGGCCAGGATATTACCACAGTGTTGATTCTGTAGAAAGATTGTGCCTCCCTTGCTCCTGCCTCAGCATCTCTGAACCTTCCCTCTTTAATGAGACAACAATGTTGTCAGTAACATGATAGTTCATCTCACTTGGTGGTTAAACCAGAAACTTAATGCTTTTATTCTAGACCTACTTTCAATTTTATAATACTGATTGTACTCTAATATTAGTAGATTTATTAGAAACAAATCTGACAACCATTTTAACACTCAATTAAAAAACACCAGAACGGAAGAAACCACAATTAAATCTTGCTAGAGTTCAGCTATTTAATATCCAGCACAGGTTTGCCTTTTAATGTGTATTAGTATCACCTCCAATCATTCTCAAATGGTAGCAGCCAGCTCTAGCAATGAAGTTAAACCCAGAAGGTTTTGGTTCATCTTCAGATTTAATAAAATAGAGAAATCATATCTAAGACATTGTCATGTACCCAAATATGTGAGCAGAGGACTTGGCCTTAGAGTTGACATTCAGTGAAAAGGACACATGTGCAGTGGGCCAGCAACATGGTTTTCTGTAAACGTCACTTTAAAAATTTACATTACTCTTTTCCCCCTAGTTTGAAAGAGGTGCCATTCATGTACCATAGCACTTGCTGTGTGGCTCCCTCTGGTTAAGGACTTGCACTGAGGTGTTGCTGCTATGGTTTCCTAGGAGAGGCATCGCCCTGGCGTCCCTGGGCGGCCCCATTTATGCCATTGGGGGCTTGGATGACAACACGTGCTTCAGTGACGTGGAGCGCTATGACATCGACTCAGATCGCTGGAGCACCGTGGCTTCCATGAACACTCCCCGGGGAGGCGTCGGCTCCGTAGCCCTGGTGGTGAGTCACTGCTGGGGAGCCCAGCTGCTTTTCAAAGCTGCATTCACATGGCAGAACACAAGGTCTGAAACAAAATGCAGCTGGTGGGTCTGAGCACTTCTAGTCATCAAAATCCTGTGCAAAAAGTGAGGATACTTCAGATAATACTCAGCAAATTGAACTGTTTCAACAGTATTTGAGGTACTGGGAGGAGTACTGTCCTAATGATGTGGATAGTGCTTCCTATCTCACTCAGCTGACTGGATTGTCATGGTCATTATGTTTAAAGGTACCAAATGCATGCTCTACTTTAATCCCCCCATGCTCTGAAAAATAGCTGCAACACTGCAACACTGTTGCACTTCTTTCATTAGAAGAAATAGAATTTATGTTAGATAATTAAACCTGTTGTTGGAATTCTTAAATGAAATGGATATACCGCATTTTCATATAATTTTAACACTGCTTATGAAAAGCTGAGTAAAGGCAACTACATCACAAATAATCTTTATACAACTGTTTTCCAGAACCATGTTTACGCCGTGGGTGGCAATGATGGTGTAGCATCTCTTTCCAGTGTGGAGAAATATGATCCCCACTTGGATAAGTGGATAGAAGTAAAAGAGATGGGTCAGCGAAGGGCTGGGAACGGTGTCAGTGAGCTCCACGGCTGCCTGTATGTTGTGGGTGAGTAAGGATGTGGCATTTTGTAGTGCTGCTGCTGCTGCCAAGTGCTTGGCTTTGGAAGAGGCTGTTGTTGCTAGAGGAACCGGGAACAGATAGAGCTGACCTGTACTTGGTGTTCTTGGGCAGCAGAAGAATGCAAGCACAACCAGGTCATGCTTAAACGAAGGTACATTAGCAAGGAAATGAAGAGCAGCTCCTGACCCACATTTTAGAGAGCTGATCTGTTCAGGACAATACGTCTTTATTAGAAAATCCTCTGAAGACTCACTATTCTTGAGTTTTCTTTTAGGAAACGATTCTTAAGTTCACGTGCTTTCAAACATAACTCCAGTTGTGTTCTGAGTGTAGACAACAATAGCTTTTTTTGCACTTACTCCACAGCTTCTTGTCTTGTGTGCTAGCTTGTATTTACCTGCTTTCCTGAGAGAGGAAGATGCCAAGTAGGTGTGCCACAGTGATAGTTTAAAAAGCTCTGACTTGTGTACTATTGTAAGTGCTTAAATAGAATTTGAACAAAATGCTCCTCTGATAGGTTCCCCAGCAAGAGGAAAAATCGCTTAGTCTTATATGAAATTTTTTTCCCCTACTCAAATATTTGTCAATGCTGTAATTTGAGAACACTGCTAGAGTGTGTTTTGCATAAAGTAAAAGAAGTTTGAGACCATCCTTTTACTGGTGTTAGGTTTCTTTCTCTTCCAATTGGGAAGCTGTTCATTATAAATATGATGAATTCAGAGGGAAAAATAATAAAATTAGAATCCTTGCAACTTGAGTAGAGGGAAGTTATTGCTCAGGTGATGCTTGAGCAGTGAGAAGAGGGTGAGGTGTTGGATTAATTTTTAGGAGCTTGTAAGGTTCTGGTAAGGAGAGTGCTGGACAGGACCCCCAAATGCTGAGAATGACCTGAAAATGCCAGTCTTGGATATTCCCTGCACCAGGAGTGCCAAAAGCTGACCCTGTGATGGTTGTTTGCAGGTGGGTTTGATGACAACTCGCCCCTGAGCTCGGTGGAGCGGTTTGACCCACGCTGTAACAAATGGGAATACGTGGCAGAGCTCACAACTCCAAGGGGTGGTGTTGGCATAGCAACACTGATGGGAAAAATTTTTGCTGTTGGAGGTCATAATGGCAACGTGTACCTGAATACAGTGGAAGCATTTGATCCCATAGTGAACAGGTAATTTCAAATGTTTTGTTTGTCCTAATAAGACAAGGAAATCTGCCTGTGTAAAAACATAGCGGCATAGAAGCAGTGTGCAGGAGGAGCCTAGCTGTTGTTTCCTGGTAATAATGGAGTCATATCCATGGCTATCAATGCAGGACTGCTGCTGATATCACTAGGGCAGTCTTGTAAATACTTAAGCACCTCCTCCTCTGCTCCTCTGTAGTCCTTGTTGTCGCCCTTTCATTCAGTAACAGTCTATATTCTTCTACTTGTTTCAGTCTGATTTTGCATTAAATGGGGTGCGTTTTTGTGCAGAGTGAAGAGCTAGGCAGTGTAATAGAATTTCAGGCACAGAAAACACTTTCAGGTTGCTCAGAAAGAGCAGGAACTTATTTTTCTTTTTCTCCTGTAGATGGGAACTCGTGGGCTCAGTGTCACACTGCAGGGCAGGGGCGGGCGTGGCCGTGTGCTCCTGTCTCAGCAGCCAGATCCGGGATGTGGGCCAAGGATCCAGCAACGTTGTGGATTGCATGTGAGCTCTGCCGCCTCCTCCAAATTCCAAAGGAATGCTACAAGGGAGGCACCACAGAGCTTCTAAACACTGTGCTTTGTATGGTAGGTTAAGGAATAAATCCAGTACATTTTCTTTGTGAAAATGCTATTTTCTGCAACTGTAAAGCTTTTGGTGGCTTTCTATCAATAGTGATACAGAAATGCCTGTGAAAACATGGAATAAAAGTGTGACCCACAAGAAGAAACCTGCCATCTGAACTGCAGTCATCCCATTTTTTGAGAAGCTACAATTTCAAAATAATTTGAGGCAGCTGTTGCAAGGACTCAATATTGAACTGTAAATCAGGCATGTGGTAAGGAGAGCAGCAGCAGCTACTGCTGCTGAGCTTCCCCCAGCAGCCCTGCTACATGTTCTCTGGAGGACTCGAGTGCCATTTCATTTAACTTATTTTCTGGAATGGAGTCTTAAATGTTTCCCAATTGTACGAGAGCTTTGTAACAGAAGGTGTCTCTAGTTTTAGAGGTAACGACATCTCTGATGTACCCTGAGATAATTGAGGCAGAGAAGTTCACTGCTTATCTCCAAAGGGAATGCTGGAAGCATGGAAATTGCAGGGATTCTGTCTGAAAACCGTCTTTTAAAGTACTTTCTCAAGCTAATAAACTTGTTAAAAAGCTGGAAGGATTCTTGACCTGAGTCTAGCCACTGGAATACTGCCATTATCTAGTCTTCCATGGAATTTGTAGTTATTACTCCCTTTCCAAAGGAGAGTTTCTGTTGAGAGGTCCTGAAGTAACCAGTATAATTTGTCCTATTTTGAGATGATAGTGTGTAAAAATGTAGGCATCAGTGGTGTTTTGAATCACCATTTTTATAGAAAATAGAAATGCATAATAAAATTTGTGGTATTCTGTAAAACTTCTTAAGTGCAACACTGGAAGACTCGACTGATTTCAGTATCCGGTAGCAACTCTGGTAACATTTTTGAGTTACTTGCTCTTTTAAGGGAGCAGATAAATAACCTCAAAACTTTAAATGAATCAAAGAGAGTCAGCAAGAAAGATAATTGGGAATAAACCAGTACTTCCATCAAAAATTGAGATAGCAATATAGCAGCCCTGCATACAAAGATGTCTTGTTACACCATTACAAACCCTGAATCCCAAGTGAAGTCCTGCAGGAAAGACTGCAGATTCCTGTTCCTGCATCACCTTGAACAGACCGACAACTGACAATCCTTTGTGACCAAAGTTTCACAATTACCAGGTTGTTCCAAATGCCCAGGGAGAGCAGCAAACTTCTCTGTATTCAGGACCTGGAAGAAGCAGGACAGCCAGAGTGAGGAGGCACAGTTGTGTGTTTCTGCTAAGTTACCATCATTTGGCTTTCCTGCCCAAAATGGCTTTGCACTTTGGTGTACTTTTTGCACCCAGAGACAAAGGGAATGGTACTGTAAATAATGAAATAATGCAATAAAACATTTTTACTTCAAAGCACCTCATTTGTTGTATGTCTGGAGCATACTGGTGCTGAGAAACATTACAGCATTGAGTATTTTTTGGTTTCTGCAGTGAATATTTTTCAACAGGAAGCTTCTGTTAGCAGAGAGAATCCTGCATTACCGCCATGGGCTGCACCACCCTGCTGCCCTCCTCACAAGGATGTGGTTACCCTTGTGGCTCTGGACCTGACTGACGTGTGAAAAGGAGGGATAAAAGTTCCCTCTGTGGGACCAAATGGATGTCCTGGCTAACACAAACCCTGAGTTTACCAAATGGCCCTGACTGTGTGTAGTGGTCTTGCATAGGAGGCGCTCACAGAAGTGATGTAAAGAGAAAGCTGATACACCTCTGTGAACACTCATGTGAAAAAATGAAAAATCATGGGAAATCTCTTTCTTTTCTGGTTGAAAAGAGGTAACAGTGGCTGGGCCGGGCAGCCCCTGCTGCGGGCCAGGCCCCCTTCTACGCCAAACCCACTATGCTGTGAAAGCAGGTAGCCTGGCAGTGCAGGCTGCCACCTGATGCATTTCTCTTCTTGGTAGGAAAGTGCAGCACCCGTGGGTGCAGCCTGTGGGTGACACATGCGCTGCGTGAACCACACTGAGCACATCACCTGCCAGGCACCGAAGGGAGAAGCAGCAGGGAAATCAGGTAACAGCAAAAGCTCTGGGATTCTCTGCCATGTGGGAAGAACTGGAAGTCACATGGTACTAGCTCTGAACAGGATCCTAAAACAGGCATCTCATTTGTATTTCAATGTACACCCCCACCCCAACACTCTTGTTCAGGGCTCTGGAGGTGTATCCCTAAGGACTGGCAAGAAAACTGCAAAGCAGGTTTATAAGGAACAGCCTGTTGCCAGAACAGTGGTGTCCCACATTGTTAATCTTGGATGGCACCACAGCTAAATGCATTTTGTACAGAACTTGTTTTAGAATCGCTATTGCTGGAAATGTGCTAATGACAACAAAGTATAACAAGAAATAAAAATACAGGATTACTGTGGTGACAAGCTGCAGTGACCTACCTGCACATAAAGCTGTTGTGATTTGACACCTGTCCTGGCAAGGGGACCGTGATGACAAAAGAATATCCCCTCTATTCCATGCTGAGGGACAGAGCAGCCACGCAGTGGTAGAAGGCCCTACCCCCCACACCTTATTTATGTTCAAAGAGGATTGTGGTCTATGTGGTTATACTATCCCAGCTTCAAATGCTATTTAATTCTCCTCTTGCCCTATGGAATTTCATTCCTAATAGAGCTATTTGGACAGCAAAACTCTTTGCATTTGACATCCTGCTAAAATGCTCATCTAAGAACAGAAAGTTTTATAAGGCAAAGCATATGATGCTTGTATTTTTAAAAATATAAACCAAATACATGTGTCCACTTCTATCAGAAAGACTGCAGACTTCCCTCCTGTTTGAACACCGGCTGTGTGACAGTGGTCACAGGGTCTGAGGATGAGGGAAGAGATGATCTGACTCCATGTTTCAGAAGGCTTGATCTATTATTTTATATATATTATATTAAAACTATACTAAAAGAATAGAAGAAAGGATTTCATCAGAAGGCTAGCTAGGAATAGCAAAAGAAAGAATGAATAACAAAGGCTTGTTCACAGCTGACTGTGATTGGCCATTAATTAGAAACAACCACATGAGACCAATCACAGATCCACCTGTTGCATTCCACAGCAGCAGATAATCATTGTTTACATTTTGTTCCTGAGGCCTCTCAGCTTCTCAGGAGGAAAAATCCTAAGGAAAGGATTTTTCAGAAAATATCATGGCTACATTTCACCCTTTTTATTCTAATCAAATTAAAAAGAAAAGTGTTTGTAATTTCATCTGCTGTCCCATGCAGAGGAAAGAACAAACACTTACCCACTGGTTTCCAGAGGACATGAGCTACCAGATCTTTTCTATGGGATCACCACTTCAACAAGACCATTTCATCTGGACTGCTACCACCACCCTAACTAGCAGGGTGTCAGGTTGTATTCTGACTGTGTCAGTGGTTTTTCTTTTGTATTATTGCATGTATTTGGGGTTTTTCCCTTTTTCTAATAAATTGTGTTTGACTTGGAGTCTCTCACTGGTTTTGCTTTCAAACCAGAACAAACAGTTATCTTGTTCATGTCCTAGAATAGCCCCAAGTGAAAACAATGAGCATCTTTCCTAACCTATTGCAGGCCCCTGACCTGGCTCAAGGTTGAAATACAATGGATTTTTTAAAATTTTCTATTTCATAGAGTCATAGAATGGCATGGGTTGAAAGGGACATTAAAGGTGGTTTAGTTCCAACCCTCCTGCTATGGGCAGGGACAACTCCAGGAACGAGGAATAAATAAGGTTTGATAAGTAAAATGGGGAGGGGGAATATGGACCTTCATTCCACCCATTAGAGCAGCTTATCCCTGAAATGCACTCAGAATTTTAATAGAGTGAACATAAAAGGCCAATCCCTTGAAGATGCAGAAAGACCCAGCCTTAATCCCGGTGGTCCTGCAGGGCCAGAAGGCAGAATGACTCCAGGCAGGAGCACTTTCTGCAGAAACCCCTTTTGGAAATGTAGCCATTTTGCTGGTATTTATTGTTCATTTTCTTGAGCCTCAAACCCACAAACAGGCATTTTACAAAGGGAGTACTGCTAAATCTGTGCAGACCTGTTCCTACATCATAAAATGATGTGGAGAAGGGAGATAATTCTTCCTTGTAATCACAATTATTGTGGGATACCATCCTTCTCTCCACTTTCGCACAGGTCTGTCAGAGATAGGGAAGGCATGTGGCAGCAGCAGAGGGCTAAGGCAGTCACACCATTATGGGAGGATGGCAGGATGCTGCTGCCACACACCAGGAAATCTTTGTGTAGACAAGGGTGTCAACACACTGGACTAGCATGGTGATAAAGCAAGATTCCCGAACCTCTCACTGATATCAAGCATCTGTGTTTTATTCACTGTCTTATGACCATTACCAATAATTTGCTTTCATATTGCAATACTGTGACTTGAGCAGGTAGATGGGGGAATATGACTGTAAAAAAGAACCTGCTCATCTGTGTTGAGGCACAATGAAACTACTTATGCAAGTAAAATTTCTTGTTTAACAGTTTTTGAACTTGATTCTAAATATCTTGTATAAATAACATTGATCCAAAGCCCATCAAGGTCAACTGAAAGGTGACTGAAAAACTTGAAGGGTTTTGGGCTTTTCTTTTTTTTTCACAGAAGTGTGATTTCTGTGAAAAAATAACTCCTTGAGCCATACTGCAAGAATAACTCCCAGGAAATCTTTGGGTAGAGAAGGGTGTGAACTGAACACGCTGGTGCTGCGGATGCTTCCTCCACTGTTAGCGTGGCAAGGGAGAAGTGCTTGCAAACAGCTCAATTTTCCCTTTTGGGTTCCCTTGACAGGTTTCTAAGTCACTGGGTCTGTCCTAGGGTGTGGCTGAGAGGGAGCCTGTGTCCTCTCCCACAGGAAGAGGAGAGGAATTTTGGTACCAAATTCTGCTCTTGGACACTCACTGAGACCACCAGTGCTTGCAGGCAAATATCCAAATACAAAATTTTCCTTAGGTTCCACATTCAGCCACTTATTCCCTCCTTTGTCAGAAGACATTCCTTTCCCTGGAACCTCTCAGACTCACAACAATGTCCAAGCAATCCCAAGGACCCATTGCAGTTTTGGATCTCCACCAACCCAAACACCAAAAAGCAGCCCGAGGAGGAATCCCCCCCATCAGTCCTATCCCTCCAGCACAGGAGACAGACAGAGCTGTTTCCAGCCACACTTCAGGTGTCATTTTGCCACCCAAACTTGGGTCTGACAAGGCTGAAACTGAGCAAGACCCTTAGTAACACAGTCTGAGTGCAGATTTCCTTGGCAGCAAGGAAGGTGTGACAATTGTCCTGTTAGTTATTCATAATAGAGACATTTATAGACCATCATGACATGGGCCCATTCTGACAATTCATTGCACTAGGTCATTTCATAGGCAAGTATCACTCCCCCATCCCCTCTTTTGCAAGGTAGAAAAGCATTACCTTAAAAAACCACAGCTCTCCAAAAGTAACCAAAAGAACTTACAACTGTATTTAAAACAAAACAAACAAACCAGAAAAAGCAGGTCCTTTGCATTGAACAATAAATAAAACCAAACAAAACTCTTTGTAAGGTTTCAATGGAACAGAAAACTTGGAACTATTTACATCCTGGAGATTCAGTTAAGGCACTTAGTTCCAGTCTGGGTCACTGTAAATTCTGTCTCATTCCGTGTATGAGGTCAGGCCAGCTCTTGGTGATGTCACTTGGCTTTGTTCAGCAGAAAACTCTGGAACAAAAGGAGGGAAAGAGAAAATATTTGGTTGGGTTAATCCAGCAAGCACACCTGGCAGAACACAATCAATGACTGGAGTGACTTTACTCCAAGAGGACCTGCAAAACTTCTTGGCTTTCAGCAGCTGCCTCTTTCTGGAGAGGATTTTTACATCCTCCCAGCCATTCAGCCAGGCACATCTTGTTTATTTTCTTTTGCAAGTTTGCCAGCAGATCATGGCAATGCATCCCTTTGCCCAGAGAAGCCCACAAAACTTGGTGTTTTATGGAAAATGCCACTGCAAAGGTCCCATGGGATGGCAGGTTACAGCTTTTCAGTATTCCCCACTGCTTGCACCACAGGACAATGCAACACGTGTAATGACTAAAATGTGCAATAAAAAAACTATCAGCAGCTCTAGGAATTTCTGTTGGCCAATACTAATTAAAGACCCAGCAAGGAGTCAAAAATTCAAGTGCTGTTTAGTTGTAGCCAAGCGACTTAGCAAGTGCTTCCCTGACAGGGCAGCTCTTCCCCATCCCTCCCTCTCTCTTTGCTCCCAAAAGAAGGGCTCATGAGGAAGCAGAAGCCAGAGTGGCTGCAGGGCCAGCCCTGTCTGCTGTCTTCAGAAATTACAGGCAGGGCTGTAAAACAAACACTTACTGTTCTAACTTCAGGTCTTCTTGTCTTGTCTTCATGTGGCAGAGAAATCACTGGAAGAGGATTCTTCTCATCCCCTACCGATCCATGAAAAACCACAGAGAGAAAGCTGGTCAGAGAGAGATGCCTAAAGCAATTCCAAAGCCAGTTTTCCTAAATTTCCAGAGAAAATGTTCATTTCTCCCAGGCATAGTCTATGCACCGGGCTCTCTCCCTCTTGCCTTCTTTCCCAGCAATCCCTCCAATAACTGAAATGGAACCTTGGCTTCTCACCTGGCAGCTCACAGTCCTTTGTACCAATAAACCTTTCCCAAGCACAGAGAAATTCAACAGCAGGTTTCCTTGCTCAATGGCTGGGAGTGCAGTGAGGGCTGGAAGCAGGAAAATTATTGGGAAAAAGCAAGTGGTTAGAAGGCAGCTAATATGCTGTGCACAGTCTGGCCTAACACACATAATAGTGTGAGGCCTAACACACAGCCCTTGCCCCCCCTGCCCAAACATCCTAGACCCTATACCCTGAGCCGTCAGCAAACAGCCAAATTTGTAAAAATCTAATTTCTTAACCCATAAATGCAACAATTTTGTCCGCATGATATAAAACTTTAGGCCCAGGTTATGGTCACACCCACGGGTTATTTTTAAGTAAACCACAATTTCTTTTCATAAACCCACTCCTTTTTATAAATACACTCATTTTAGCTGCAGTTGCCTGCAGTCAGAAATGGTCACTTATCTGAGAGCATGTTTCTGAAGTGAATCACACAGCATGTGTGGGTTGCAGCAATACTCCCACCAGCTCTCCTGCATACCAGTGTTGATGCCCTGGGATTCCTCCTTGTGGTCTTCCTCCACTTCCCTGTGCTGGCAAACAAAGGATCCTGGTTTCTGGCAGGGCAATCCATGTCAGGCAGGTCCAGGTGGTCAGTCTCTGTTCTGGGTCTCTTTTGGGTCATTGTCCCATTTGGGTCAAACTTGGTGCACGTTATGCATCAGTCATGGCCGGCAGCGGTGGCAGCAGCACGTTTTTCCTCTCAATTTGGAATGAATCTTCTGATGCTCTGGACAAGAGAGGTGAATTCATGACTATGATGTACATATAATGTAGGCATTTCTTAAAAGCTTGGATACATCCTGCCATTCATGCCATTGTCTCAACAAGGCAACACTTTCAAAGCTGAGAGGCTTCAAATAAGAGGGAGTTTGAATTGGCAGAGATTTTCACTTCAATAACAGAGTGGCCTGGCACATCTCTGATCATCTGAAATCAGGATGTCCATGGAATTCTGGCAAAAAGAAGCAGCACCAAATAGCTCTCAACTTTGTTTCATCACTGCTCATTTCCACCATTTTTAGTCAGCTTTGCAAAGTTTCCAAGAACACACCAAGCAGTGAATCCCAGCTCACTGCAGCATCAGAAGAGCAGGAAATTAAGCTAAACCCAGTGAGAAGGCTCAGGTGTAAGGCTGCACTTCTTGCCTGACTCTGCTGTGCATGGGACAGTCCTCTCACCTCTTTCAGCCCTCACTTTTCCCATGCTTTGGTCCCTACTCACTGCACACATACTCTCCAGCTGCTCTGCCTTGGCTCAGCTGATGCTGCACCAAGGATGATTTGACACAGAGCACAGCACCATCCCTGACATGATCCAGAGTCCTCTCTGCCCAAAACTACCTCCTACCCTTCCCACTCAAGAGGCCAGCACATGGCTAAGACAGCTGCTCGCTTTCCCTTAGGAAAAGGGAGGAATTCCAGAATTAAAGCTCTTCCATTCCTAATGCAATTGGAACATCCCTTCCCCCAGCCAATCATCAGCCCCGACACCTCTGTGCTTTCAGAGAATGTCAGAAGGGAAAGGCTCCCTGCCCTTACCCACCTACACCTTCAGAGCTGCTTTCTGCACTGGTAGCTTCTGTGGAAATTCCTAAAATCAGAAAGTTTTTGGAAAGTTACAAAAAGCAAACCTCAGAGACAACAAAACTACAATTAGAGCTAAGCAGTGGCAGTAAGATTTATCAACAGAAAGATTATATAAGTAGAAAAATAAGGAAAAACAGAACAATAGTCTGTATATTAACACTTCTCTAGAATAACTCCCTGAGCTACAGAAAAGTATATCTAGCAAGATATTAAGAAGTCCTAAGCTTAATAATAGAGCTCTGTGCATTGTGTTTTAAAGCTTTCAAACAAGTATTACATTCAAAATAAGCAAACATTTTTGTTAAAACAAATACATATATTTATAGTAGTTAGATAGAACTACTGTCAATATGCTTTTTCTTTGTGTGATTGGTCAAAAAACTTCTAAAGCAAGTTGTAACATTCGGTTCTTTGCTACCAAAAATGTAAACTACTAACATCTTCTCATTGTCATAACCATGTAATAAAACTAATGCTAAAAAATAAACAGCTTAAGACATGTTCCACAACAATCCCATCCCATTCATAATTTATACATAAACCCCCAACCAACAATAGCTTCCAGCATGTTAAGGCCAATCTGCAGCAGTTGTGGTTGCAGAAGGCACACCATGTTAGAAGCAAACTCTTGAGTGTCTGGACAAGAGATACAGTTCTTCATCCTACCCTTCTGAAGAGAGACTTAGATTTACACATCTTTCTGACATCCCATCACTGCATACTCACTTCAGTTTATTGGAGCCTTTGTTTGCTGAAAGCTGAAATTATTTTGTTGGGAATTTTTTGTCTCATTCCTTTTTCTTCCTGGGAGTGTCTCCCTTGTCTTCCCTCTAGCAGGAAGAATAAAAACAGAGAGAAAAATTCACTCAGGTCTTAAAAGTTCACATAAAGTACAGACCAACACAGCTCAGTTTGATAGATTCTGGTTGAAAACGTTAAAAATAACATGCTGGAACTCCCTTTAGAGGAGAAGCACCATGGCTCTACTGCCAACCTATGAATCAGAAACTCCACAAGGGTTTTTCAAACACCACTTTGGTCATTGTCCAAACCCACTTCCCCAGCCCCTCTCACCTTCCTCTTTCTAGGGGACTCCTCAGGACTCCTCATGGCTTTCCTCTTCAAGTCTGCCTCCCTTGCAGGCGAGAACAACTTCTTGTCCCCAGGAGGCAAGGGCACTTTCTCCTTGTGCAAATCCTCAGGCCTGTGGCCACCGGGGATGAGGGCATCGCATTCCTGAGCATGTCTCAGGAGCCTGGGCTCCAAAAAGCCTTTGGCGTTGGCTTGATGGGAGCTCTTGTCCTTTCTCTTCTCAGAGGGCTTCTGAAGTGTTGGTTTCAGGTCTTTTTGGTTGGTGGCTTTTGGCTTCATTGTTTTCTTGACTTTGGGCTGGTCCTTGCAAGACTGGTCTGTGATCTGCAAAAGACCAGGCTCACTCTCTGCCTTCCAGACTCTCTTGGATTCATCGTGTACCCAGGACATACTGGGCCTTTTGATAGCCAGAGTATTCTTGAGCAAGGCCTCCTTGGTGTGCACAGGAGACTTCAGAAAGCTGAGTTTGGATGTAACATCATATTCTTGAGGAGCCTTGGCCACTTGGCTACAACTCTGGTCAGGAGCCTTGGGCACGTGGGCACAGCTCTTGTCAGGGTCCGTGTGCTTCCTCTTCTCAAAGTGTTTTTGCACTCCCAGCTTCAGGCCATTTCTGAAAGCAGGTTTTGTGTTCTCTGCTTCTTGGACTTTCAGCTTGTCTTTGGAGGAGTGGTCTCTGACCTCCAAAGGACCAGGCTCACTCTCCAGCTTCAGGACTTTTCTGGGTTTGTCATGCACCAGGGGCTCACTGGGCATTTTGATACCCACGATCTCTGATACCCGCAACGCCTCCTTGGTGTGCACAAGAGGCTTCAGAGAGCTGTGTGTGCTCATAACATGAGATTCCTGAGGAGCCTTAGTCACTTGGCCAGAGGTCTTGTGAAAATGCTTGGTCATTTGGCCACAGATCTTGGGAGTGTCCTTGGCCACTTGGGCAAAGGTCTTGTGGAAATCCATGGCCATTTGGCCCCAGCTCTTGTGAGGAGGCTCCCTTGCCTTGGAGTGCTGCTGGCAGGAACTGCTGCTGATGCCCCGCTCCTGCTTCACACCCTCCTCATGTCCATTCCCACGGGCAATTTCCCTGAGACCCTGTCTTGGCACTGCTCCTTGCTTTGTCTGGGTCACCAGGTTGTCAAGGTGCCACTTTTTAGCAGTTGGTGGCTCAGGCTGCCAAAAAAAGAGAATAGAAGTATTCAAGACTGGTGCCTTTTTTGACTCTTTCTGTCCCAGCACAGCTCACCAGAGCCCAGGACTCTTGCCCAGAGGTTGTAAAGTCTGGCCTTTGGCCTGTGAAAAAATGACTCTGAACTAACAGGCCATGGGCACTAACTTGCTCCTTGAGCACCATGGATGGATATGTGAGGAATAAACCAGTCAGTGGCAAATACCTAAGCCTTCATTGCAGTGAGAGGGGTCTTACAAAACAGTATTTCCAGAACAAACCAGGCAGAATCTGGTAACAGAGTAATCTGCTTCCTTCCTAAGACACCACACTGCAGCGGGAAAGGGGCTATGGAAGCAGCCTCTCCATGGTCTCTGTATTCACCTCACGCACTGGCAGGTCCAGCACCCTTGGAAGGCTGTCCTCCTCACTGTCACTGGAGCTGGTCTCTCTGTCACAGACTGAGGGGCTGTGGCAGTCTCTGGTGCTCCCTGACTCCGAGCTGCTGGGCTGCGCTGGTGCCACCCTCTTGTGCTGCGACTGGCAAACTCTGCAAGGCCACCAGGTGACAAAATTAGGAAGCAGCAGGGGGGGAAGGTTACTTACTTATTCCACTGACATGGCAGCATTCAAAACTAGAACTGACCCCTGTGTTTGGGCACTGAGAGCAGAGGGGAGAAGGCCAGAGGAAGACATTGCCATACTCAAAATACATAGCACCAGAATAAAAAAATGCCTGGAAATTATCAAACCTCCAACTCACACCCATTCAGACAAACATACACAATTCCCATAGGTATAGAAATTTTGTCTGCATCCCACTCTGCAACTAGCTATATTATTAGCATATAAAGTAAGGTTCTTAAAAAGTCCATGTGAAATACTATATTTCTTTGTGTTTCTTTTTAAATAAAATAACTACAACACTTTTTCTGAAAACTTCTACTTGGTCAATTGAAGAAAGTTTTACAACAAAATAACTTTAAAATGTCATCAGTAGATCTATATAGTTTAGGTAGCTGTAGCATTACTTGTCCTGCCAGGCACCAAACCATATTAAGGAATTATCAGATTCAGCTGGTATCCCTTAGCATTTATGTCAGCCTAATGCATTATCAGTAGGTTGACAAGTACGAAGCGTGACAAGATGTTAAACACCATAGATTAAAAGAAGACAAAACCTTCAATCTGGTACACAAAGACTTAAGGTTTTTTTCTTCACTTTTATTTTGTTTTGGTTTTAATCACAATCATTGTAGTCATGACATGGTTTAGTGCACTTGGCATTGCTGGATTAACAATAGGACTTGATGATCTTCAAGAACTTTTCAAATCTAAACAATTTAGTGAGTCCATCATAAAACAACAATTTTTCTGTTGGTGAAAATTCCCTGCAATGAAGTTTTCTGAGAAAAATTTACTAATAACCCATTTTTTTTGCACATTCCAGGTTAAGTAACTGCCCAGCAGAGATGAGAACAGAGTCTGGTTACTTACAATTTTCTTGGCTGAGAACTTGGCAACGTTTCTGAAGCTGTGCTAGCCTGCTCTGGAAAGCAAAAATGAAAATGTTGCATTTATATGCCTCCCTTGTAGCACATTTTACCCTGTGGTCTCTCAGCACCAGATTAGAGAGTCACTTTCTTCTAGGGAGGGGTTTGCCATCAAGATTGTTCATCACTCCAGATGGGAGTTTCATAACTAAATACTGCTTGTCCTCTGCTGAAGTGCTGCCTTGAGGTCTAGGTAATGATTGGTTACACTTTCTTAAGCCATTCCCAAATTCATCCCTGTTCAGCAAAGCAGAGGAAACCATGCTGCTTAATCAGTGTGAGCCCTTGATGGTCTCTGCTACATATAACACACAAAATTACCTGTCAGCACACAAAGAACTGTGTTTTCTTTGCATTTCTACTTACTCTGCTTCTGTGCTGCAGATCCATCAGGTTGGGATTCCTAGAATAAAAGGACAAAACAGCTTAGCATGTAGCTAAACAGCACATCTGCTGACATCAAAACTGTGTTAATGGCATGTTATAGGCATGTGCGGTTTTGAGTAAATATTTTTAAAACACTCTAAGAGCTGCCAAATAGCTGAGCTGGATTTCTGCTAAGCAGAAAGATCTCTTGTAATTTATCAGAAGGCCTGGCATAAATGGGCTGGGTCACCTTTGTTGCCAATGGAAGTTTGGAAGTCTCTGCTCCTGTAGGCATCTGGAGAGGTGACAGGGGAGCTGGCAGTGAGCTGCTCATTTCCTGGAAAGAGAGGGAGAGAAGCAGCTCTCAAAATGTATTTTGTCCCCACTTATTTCCTTAATGTATGCAAAACATAAGCATACACAGAGATCTTCTATTGAAGACCACTTACCCTCAAAATCTCTTCAGTCAATGGCACATCAGAGGGCTTCTTTGCCTGAAACAAGAACGAGGGAAACAGAAGGAGTTTGTTTGCATTTTTTACTAATTGGCAGGAACTCAGCAAACCTTTGCTTACCAACAGCTCCATAAATGTATTGCAGATGTATTAATAATAAAAAGAGAGTAAGAATGAAAAAGGCTCATCTAAAGGGGAGTTAATAATGGAGACCAGGCATGGAGAGAGCTGAACCCAGCAATGTCAACTCCTCCTCTCAGATGTCTGTTTTCTTTTTGGAATCCAGTGATCAGGGAGCACTGTTTCCATTTCTAAACTACGGCTCCTACTTCTACTTCTCTTTATTACTATTACTATATTTATATATTTATCACTATTTTATTATTATTATTATCATCATCATCATTATAATATACTTATTATTACTATTTTTTTAATAAGGTATGTTTTCATGGTCTGCTCCCTTTATGAAACTGCACCTTCCCTAAGTTGCTGTTGAAGCAGTTGAGCCTTGCTTGCAAAGACACAGGCTGCCTCTGCATGTAAGCGTTGTGCATAAAGCCTCAGTAGTTTAAAAAAAAAACTCAAAACAGTTAGAAATAATAGTTCCCAATTCTTCTAAGACAGTTCACAAGAATTTTCGTCATTTAAACAAATAAAATCAGACTCTTTCTTGTACTGAAGTGAAAAAAAAAAAAAAAACAACAAAAACACCTGGGTATAATGCAACCCCAAACAAGGTGCAGTTTCTGCTTGGTTTCTAACTCCCATCACTGTTTATGGTCAGGGAACTCAGGCAGGTCTCCAGGCGGGCTCCTTCTGCCAACACTGAACTTCTGCTCAGCAGAAAGATCTCCTGTAATTTATCGGAAGCCCTGAAAAAAGTGGGTACAGGAATGTGCTCCTTGTTGATGGAGTGACAAAACTATGCTTTGTCTCCTTAAGAAAGAAAAAAGCCTAGAAGTTTCTCTTCTCGATTAGGTAAAAAGACACCTGATAGGACTTGAGACACTTCACCTCAAATTTAAGGATAGCCAATTGGACAGAAGCCAAAAAGTCCAGCCTAAGCAATTCACTAGAAAAAGAAGAGAACAAAGAAACTAACCATTTTTGTGCGGTGTTTTACCTGGGGCAAGAACCTCTTGCACCTGGCTCAGTTTTTCTTTGTAGAGTTTTGTTATTTTGCCTTTTATTAAACTTTTCTGTTTCCAACACTACCACAGAAGCCATCCTGCTGATTTTATGCCTTCTAAGGTAGCTAAGCTATCCTGGGTGTGATATAAATCTCCAAGAGCTTATAAGACCTGGCTCGAGGAGACCATATATCAAGTGGGCTGGTTACCTTTGCCTGCAATGGAATTTTGTGAGTCTCTACTCTCACAGGTGACTGAAGGGATGGCAGGAGAGGTGGCAGGGGGCTGCTCATTTCCTGGAAAGAGAGGGAGAGAAGCAGCTCTCAGGAGTTTTCCTGATGGACACAGAGAGAGTTTCACCTTTCCCAGAGTCAGAGGGATCCACTTCCCCTTGGATTTGTACAGGCTTTCTCATGGAGATCTGGTATTGAAGAGTACCCACCTTCAATATTCCTTCAATGGACTGCACATAAATGTGCACAATGGGCTGAAACAAGAAAGAGGAAAGCATTGTGAGTTTGTTTGTGTATTTTACTCATTGACAGCAAACAACATGCACTCAGTAAACATGAGCTCCTGACCAGCAGCTCTAAAAATGTCGCGCAAGTCCATTCATAATGGAATGCTAGTAAGGAATAAGAGTTTCATCTGAAGGGCAGTAAGGAACAGAGACCGAGCAGAGCACCCTGAAACCACCAGTCACTTCCTGCAAGATCAATGTCTGGCTTCCCTGGCAGTCAGGAAACACTGTTTCCATTGCTCACTTTTTATTCATCTTGTTAAGAAAGTATGTTTCTGCAGTCTCCTCCCTTTATTGAAGATCACTTCCTTTAGTTGCTATTGTAGCAGCTAAGCTTTGCCTGCAAAGGCATAGGCAGCCTCTGCATGTGAAAGAGTTGAGAAAATGTTCCATTAGTTAAGAAAAAACAGTTAGAAATAATAGCTTCCAATTCTAGAGAAATTCCCAGTTCAGTTCTAGAGAAGGAGTAATATTTGTCATTCACCCAAATAATATCAGACTCATTTTTCTGAAGTAAGAAAAAAAAAAAACAACCAAACAACAAAACCAAACAACCTTGGTTTAAATGCAAGCCTTGCAAGGTGCAGTTGGTACTTGGCTTCCAGTTCAGAACACTGTTCCTACTCAGGTAGCTCGGGCTGGCTCCAGGCTGGGTCCTCCTGCCAAGACTGAGCTTTTGCTTGGGAAAGCACTTGACCATCATCACTTGGGCTCCTGGAAAGACATCCTGCTACTTATTACACACAGCACTTGAACACAGAAAATGGTTCAGGCTTTCAGGCACAGGAGGTTTTCTGAAGGACTAAAGCAGAGATCACAAACTTCAAACTAAGCCCAGGTAATGGGCCAGCTCTGCAACGTTGCTTTGATTCTGGTGAGCATTTCTGGCACAAGAAAAGCACCCACACATGGAGCTCATGCAAGACAGAGCAGACTCTTCATCTGTTTTCAGCCAACTTCAAGGAAGACCTCTTCCTTCTACCTGAGAATAGCAGTGATCTTGAGTTGTCCTCAAATTCTTCTTCCTGGCTCCAGACTTTGTAAACTGCAGAGGAACACAGCTTGACTTGCCCTTTTTTTTTTCATTTGGTTGGGATTTTTTTGACTCTTCTTTTTAAACACACTCCAAGGAAGATGCCACATTCCTGTTCTTTTCTGCACACTGACACTTCCTAATTCTTGGCCCTGCCATGAAGCCTCTCACACACCCCAGTCTGTCAGTGCAGGCTCTCTGCTGGGCTGAGGGGCTCCTAAAGACACGAACAAGGAGGCTGGCTTTGCAAACAGCTTTGTTCAGGTGCTCAGAGAAGAGGTAGAACCTGGCACAGGAGGATGAGAGATACATCTAAGCTTCATTGATGCACTATTTTTAAGGCGACTTGCCCCTCATTTGGAAAGATGCCTTAAAGATGCCGGGGTGATATAGGAGAGCAAAGGTTCTGCTTTGGGGAAGAGGGGAAAGAGCTGTTCAGTGTGTCTGTGAAGGCAAAATGAGCCCCTGCACAGTTATCCCCTGTGGATGAATGCACTTTGCACTGGATTCTGCTTGCCTGTTCCAGCTGTAAGCCTCAAGTATTCAGTGCTGCCAGGAAAAGAAGCCATCAATAAGGAATTCCCAGCTGCAGGTGACATGTGCCTTAAACATTGAATGATCCAAACTCCTGGCCTGGATGAAATGGCTGTCCTAAGGGATGTCCAGGGAGGTCCCAGGAAGAATCCTATTTGGCCTGTGGCTGTCTAGTATAACTGAGGCCAAACACTTTAATTTGAATTCAAACACTTTAATTTGAATTCAAATGGAATTCAAAGCAGGAGGAGGGAAGAACATCAGAGTTTCTTCTGCTCTAGACTTCTTCACTGTCAGGATCCCTGCAGGGCAGGGGTCTCCCCACAGCTCTTGTTTCACCCAAAACAGGAGGGAGGGGTGAGATTTCAGCCAAAGGCTCCCCCTTGGTCAGCCTTCCCAAGATCCTTTCTCTGGCTGAATCTTTCTCCTGCATGCAGCGCAGCTCTCTGGATATTTCCTCAGAGCCAAGGAGCCCAGCCCTGTGGCCCAGTCACCTCTCCCATGCTGAACATCCAGCACACAGGCTATAGATCCAGGGCTGCAGCCTCACTGTTTCTTCCTCCTCCTCCTCCTCCCTCTCCAGGCTTCAGCACTGCAGGACTCTATTACCAAAGACAGGTTCATCTTTCAGAGCAAGTAGAAGGAAGACTATATGACATCAGCAGAACAGAAATGAGGAGAAAAGGAAAAAAGGGATTTTTCACTTAGAGCCATTGTCCAAAACACCCATGAAAAGAAACCAGTCACTCAGGAGCCACAGTCCAGAGATCCCTACTGCAAAGGAGGATCATTCAGCATATTCACTCAAAGTTTCATCCCTCAGCTGCAAAATGGACTAATCCTGGAGTGAAAACTCCAGAAGGGCTAGACAATGATGCCAAAGGACAAGTAGGAACACTGCCAGGTTTGGCACCAGAAGTCCAGGAACGGTTTATTAATGACAAAATCTGGACAGGAAGCAAAGGGCAAGAAATGTCTGATGCTGCTGCAGAGGTCTCAAGGGGACACCTGAACAGCGTCAGTATTTAAGGTCTCCTCTCCTGGCTGCCCTCAGACAGCAGAGAGTGTGAGGCAAGGGGCTATGGAAGCAGCCTCTGCATTTGATTTGCATTCACCTCAGGTGCTGGTGCTCTTGGAAGTGCAGAGACTGAGGAGCTGTGGCAGTCTCTGGTGCTCCCTGACTCCGAGCTGCTGGGCTGCGCTGGTGCCACCCTCTTGTGCTGCGACTGGCAAACTCTGCAAGGCCACCAGGTGACAAAATTAGGAAGCAGCAGGGGGGGAAGGTTACTTACTTATTCCACTGACATGGCAGCATTCAAAACTAGAACTGACCCCTGTGTTTGGGCACTGAGAGCAGAGGGGAGAAGGCCAGAGGAAGACATTGCCGTGCTCCAAAAATAAAGCACCACATGAAAAAACACTCTGGGAATAATCAAACCTTTAATTCACCTGCAGCCAGACAAGAATGCAGACAGGATCTCACTGCTACATTGTAAAGCTGCATTCAGCTGACTAAAGTTGAAAAAAATACCAAAACGGCCCAATGTGTTTCTGAAAGCCCCAACCCCCAAAAGAAACACTTCCAATAAAGGGTAACAAGTTTCAGGATGGATTCTTGGTCAATACAAAAACACAGGATCAACAGACACACTGGGGGAGAGGAAGAGAAAAGAACGGAACACCTGGGGAAATACAAGCCTGGTTCTTAGGCAAACTCCAGCATGCCTAGATTATTCATTTCTAATGGGAGCTTTCCTGAAACCCCCACAAAAATGAAACCAATTTTCAACAGCAGCCCTCAGCAGCATCAAACCAAAGCCTGCAGCTTCAAGGGAAACCAGGAACCCCTTCCCCTGTCCCCCTCAAATGAAAAGCAGTTTTGTTTGGCCTAGAGGGCAGTTTGGGAACACAACTGTACCTTGGAGGACCAAGTGAAGAAGTTGGCTTTTCCACAACCTGTTTTGTTCACAAAAACAGAGAGGAGAGGCGGAGGCAAGGTTAGCTCAGGGAACTCAGCACAATGCAACAGGTGGGGATGATTTAAAGGCGTGTCTGTGTGCCTGGTGTAGGCAACATCTAAAACTGACTTGGTTGGCAGCGCTCTCAGCACTCCCACTTCTGTCTAACACTCTCAGATAATGCTTTTGCTGACAATCAAGATAAAATGGGGTTTGTGCTTCCACACAGATGACATGCTCCAAGTGTTCATGAAAAACATCACATTGTAGATCAGAACTGAAACAAAAGTATGAGTCCCTGAAGCATTTTCCATTCATCTACCTCCTCTGGCTCAAACATGTCACAGCTCTACAAATACAGAGCCTCCTGGAAACAATGGAAAAGAGGGAAGAGAAGTTTGCTGCCACGTTGGCCCAATGAGAAACACTCCAAGGCACAATGGCATCTGGTTCTCAGTAATGCATGGGGCTGGTTTTCCTTTGTTTCCCAAATTGAAATTTAGAAGCCCAGACATGAGGCAGCAGGTCCAGAGCCTTTGGATGAGGGGTGCTCAGGAAAGGCAACCCCCAGCTTGAGGGAGGAGCATCTCTGGCTGCCTGGCATGAGTTGTCAGTCTGGTTCCTGAACTGCTCTAGACAGTGTTACGCTCACAGACTGAGAGGAAGGCTGATCTTACAACAACAGCTTTTATCCCTGCTTCTCAGCCCACCCCAGAACATACTTTCAGGGCAAGCAACATCTGCTGAGTGAACAGGAGCTGAGCCATGTATTTTTTCCCCAGTCATTTATTTAACGTATGTGAAACATAAGCAAATACAGAGATCTATTATGGAAGAGCACCAACCTTCAAAGTTTTGTCAGTGGATGACACATCAATGGGCTTCTTTTTCTGAAACAAGAATGAGGGAGGCAGAACAAGTTTGTTTTGGTTTTTTACTAATTGACATACCCACAGCAGCATTTGGTTACCAACAACTCTAGAAATGTCATGCAATTCCATTAATAATGAAATGCTACAAAGGATCAAAAGGCCCAACTGAAGGGGAATTGATAATGGAGGCCAAGTGGAAAACCAGCTGAAATTCCATGTCATCTCTTTTGCCTCTGAGAAAAACAGGAAATCCCTTTGGAACCTGGCAGTCTGGAAATCTTGTTTCCATTCTTAAACTACTACTACTGCTAGTTATCATTACTGTTATTATTATTATGTAAGTATGTCCGTGCAGACTTCTCCCTTTATGGAATTATACTATTATACTATGAAGCAGCTAAGCTTTTTCTTCAAAGGCACAGGCTGCCTCTGCATTTAAAAAGTTGTTCAAAAAGCTTCCTTAGTTAAAAGAAAACAAGTCAGAAATAATAGTTCCCAATTCTTCTAAGGCAGTTCTAGAGAAAGAGGAATATTTCTCATTCACCCAAATAAAATGAGACTCCTTATTCTTCTGAAGACAACAGCAGTCTGGATAAGACACTGACCTCTGACACTTCTGGAAAGATGCACCACAGTTTATGCAAATTCATTTCTCACTCTCCCATTGCTTGACAAAATGATGGATTTAGCAGCCAAATTTGGACCAATTGAGGTTCCCCAGGGGTGCCCAGAGAGACACTATGGAGAGAAGTTGGCTTTGGGCTACCCCAAAGAGCTGAGTCCACCCTCAGCTGGTGGCAGAAGATGGCAAGGAATCCACCCCTCTCTCAGAAACATTTTTCTGGGCACCCACTCCTTCCCCTCCCTCACCACTCTCTCCAAGGAAGATACAGCATCCCTGCTCCTTTCTCCACACTGATACTCCCTCAGCTGGGCTTCCAAGCAGCCAGGACAAACACTGCCCATTGCTGGTAGCCTGAGGGCTGATTGCAGTACTCTGCACTTTCAAGAGTTTGAGATCCAGAATTGTGCTTTGTCTTTCTGGCATGAAGAATGGCTCCTGCAGAAGGCAAGGCCCTGCAGTGCTCTACTTCTCTCAGCTTCCTCTCATTTTCCACAAGATGTTGCCTTCAGCCCTTTGCAGCTGATCAACACCTTTTTCCAGGAAAAGCTGACTGCAGCCTCCAGCTCTTCCTTCTCCTTCCAAAGGCCAAGCACAATTTGAAAACCATCGCCATGGCCCTCCTGGACCAGCTGCTGTGGCTCAGCACTGTGGGCTCCTACATTCTATAGGGCACAGCAACATCCCAGTGGTGATGGAGGAGCCTGGCAAAACCCCAAAATGCACCTGGAACCAAGTGTTTTGACCTCTGGGGAGGCTGAGACACCAACCAAGCAGGGCCTGTGTGCTGGTCCCTTGGCCTTGAGGGACTGCCAATAACAGAGGGCACCAACAATTGAACTCACCTTGACAAGCTCAGGAAGAATTTTGGATTGCGGAGCTTTGGCTTCTGACCTCCGATTTGAGAGACCTTCACTGCTGTCATCGTAGTTCTGCTTAGGGTTAGGTGCGATGTCCAGTGATTCTGGTGAGGATTCTCTCCATATGTCCTCATATGGATTTGTCTTACTGGAGGCTGGCCTGTGACTGGGGGCCTGTAAGTTGGATTTGGGCCTTTTTGGAATGTATATGGGATTCAGAGGGGACTCATGGCTCAGGAGCACCTTGGAGTCCTCATCACCCAGCAAGTTCTTAATGCGCCTTGACAGCTCATCTTCTCTATCAGTCTGCAACACAAGAATAGAGGGGGAAATGTCAGAAACACCCCAAGCAAGAGATCCAGCCCAGCAAGAGACATTGCTCAGCATCTTCATGGGATCACCATGCATCCCCACAAGGGCAGTTAGGAAAGTTCAGTGCAGCAGATGGGAAGATGCTGTCTTTGCAGGGATCAGGCTCAAGTCTGCAGCCCATGCAGAAGACACAGCTCTCCTCTCCCACCCCAAACCTCCTTCCTTCTCTCCTTCCAGCCTGCAGTCCACTCCCATTACCTTGTAGGGCTTGGCAAAGAGGGGAGTCCTCTCCAAAAATGGATCTTTCTCCTCTGGAGCTACCTGCCTCCTCCGCCTTTCTTGCTCCAGAATACGGAGCAAGTCTCTGTTGTTTTTCCAGCTTTCAGACAGAGACAGAGGAAAGAGAGTTAGCACTCGGACCCCTGTCTATATTCCGTGCAGAAACTGGGGCTTTCCCACAAGGGCACATGTCCAGCAGCAAAGCAATGTTGAAATTCTCAGGATACTGAGAGTGGATAGATCAGTTCTGTCCAGTGTGTGCTGTGCCCCAGAGCAATGAGACACACAGGGGACAGCACACATCCTTCTCAGGGATTGCTACTCCTGATCCCAGACATCAAGAAGGCTGGGAAGGGAAAGACTCTCCCCCCATTTCCTTGTGAAATCACAGGGGTGATCAGCACATGAGCTGGCAAATCCACTTGCAATGATTAATGGGAGAAACTGGCAGTCTTGTTCTCCTTCAGACCTCTCACCCCAGTCTCCTCCCTCGTGACTCAAACAGAATCTTTTATTCTGAAGGTGTTTCAACTTTCAAGGCTTGAACTTTGTCCACTTTATAAACAACCTTGGAAATTCACTTTCTACTTTAAACAGATGTTTGGAAAGCTGCTTCCCTAAAAAATCATGTAGCTGCATTTAAAGCCATCCTATCTGTGTAATTAGAAAGGAGTTCTCAGACATTCAGAAAACACCAGGTCAAATCCCCCTGTTCCTCCTCAGCCACATATGCATGCACTCAATCACACCTGCCCCACAACAAAACACCAATAATGTCCCATCGTGGGAAACCAGATCCTTTAAACTATCCCTGGCCTTTGAAAGACTACTGCAAAATGAGGGAAACTCTGGCTCTGCTATTTACGGACATTGGGGAAGGGAAAGCATGCAGGCACAGTGGACGCAGGTATCTATTTCTACTCTACTGTACAGTCTTCTCTATACATACAATTCAAAAATTCTTCTCTGCAAATCCAACTTCCCAAGTGTCCCATGTTGCAAGGGGGGAGCCTTGTCTGCTCCAGCAGTGACACTTCAATACCACACCAATAATCAGCTCCTGAAAGTTTAATCATTCCTAGAGCCGAGGCACAGCTGCCTCATCTCATACCGAGGGGCCGTTACTTAAACTAAACAGGTTTTTGCGCTGGATGGCATTCTTAATTCAGAGCATATAAGTCTGCCCTCTACTGAAATGCCCAGACTTTTTAGATAAGCCCATGATCTCCCAGTCTCCCCAGCCCTGGAGACACCTTTGCTGCCCATGTCTGACCTGGCCATTGAAGCTGCTTATCAAGATGCTCTTCAAAGCCTTTGCAAAGCTGAGCTCTGCTGCCATTCATAACCCTGCACAGTTCCCTTGAGGCCAGGGAACTTTGGAAGCTTTGGGGACTGCACCTCCTGGCTTAGCACGACACGCCCAATACCTGGGAGCCTTGGTGCAGGGGGACTGCACAGTCCCAACCCCTCCATCTCCAGAGAGAAAACAGCTCAGCAGTGGAGAGTTAAAAATAGTCCTGTACTTGCTGCTGCTGCTCTACACTTGATGTGTCACCAGAAAAACCCCAACAACCTGACTGTTCAAGGAGGCAGATGAAACTGAATGCCTGCCCTGAAATATCACCTCAGTTCTCATCATCTTCAAATATGTTCCACAAGCAGCAAAAAGTCATACAAATCACCCCCACCCCAAAAAAACCATAACTCGTGCTTTGCTACAGACTGAAACAGGAAAATACTCCCAGGCCAAAAGCATCCCAAACTGCAGAAGGGAGACCCCTGGCTCCAGTAATAAGAGATTGGTTTCAGAAAGTTCAGCAGAGAATCTGCCCTGACCCATGATAACATCCAGGCCTGGGTCTGTAACAGAAGCTCTTAAAATACCAATGTTCTCTGAAGATACTCTCACTGACGGGACAATCCTTACTTCATTTGTCCCCCTCCGGAATTCTGATTCTTGTTTTGGAGGAGGAATTCTTTTTCTAAACCATCACAACATTCATCACAGCACCTGGGAAACCAAGATTACTTCAAATTAATTCCTACCTATTGTCGCTGTTCTGGTTGTCTGTCGGTTCCATTATGAAGCCTCAGTTTGAGTCACCTTCTCTGGAAGAGAACAAACAGATAATCACCAGGAGTGATTCTCTGCACAAGTTCATGCCTAAAGGGGAGGTCAAGATCTCCAGGGACTTGCTACACTTAGAACCTGGAGTGTCCAACTGGGAGTCATTCCAGGGCTCCTAAATGTAAACCATCCAAACACATGTAGCTGAGAATGGGAGAACCAAGAGATGCATTTTCCCCTTCCCCCAGCAGTGTTGCTGCATTTTGAGTCAGCACTTAACTCCAGATTTGGCCAAGAGCACAACAAACCAGGCCACTGCTACAGGCTCCAGGAAATTTAGTTCAATCTTCAGAACAGAAGTGCCCTAAGAACCCTGCCTGTAGACAACAAAATGGGCCCCACATGAATGGCAGCATTTGTGGAAAGAGGAAGGAAAGAAATGGAGGGTAAAACCGTAAAAAGACAGTTCTATATGAAAAAGTAACAATATTCCCTCAGCAGATGCAAGAGGGAATCTTGAAATGCAAGATCTCAAAAATGCAGAAAAAGGACTGAAAACATTTACATTTAAATTTCTGATATTCACTTGCAGCATCTCACACTCTAGAGGGAGCAGATTTCTCACTGGGGAGGAGGCTACAGGAGCATCCTGTGAAGTCTTCTGAACCGCCCCACTGAGGACAACTGGTGTGAAACAAGAGCACAGACACTTGGGGGAAGAGGTGAAGCAGCTGAGCTCTAGGCCATGGCTTTAACACCAGGGAAGGGAGCAGCAGGAGCCATTCTGCAAGTCACAGAGAGACACAGGCCATTACAGATGGGAACCCTGTCAAACCCCCACCTCCCCATGCAGCTGGGAAGCCTAAGAATAGACACTCACACTAAGCTCAGAGGACACATCTGGAAGCAACGCTGCATCTTTGCTGCCTCGTCACCATCGTGAAAACCAAAATGTTGGCTGGGAAACAAACTGCCTTGAAAGAACAAGGTGCCCACTTGAATTTAAAGGAAAATGAAGGTGGGAGAAGTAGCAAGTGCATACAGGGAGAAGTCATTCCAACTTTCTTCCAACTTCTGTTGAGTGGACCTGGCATTGACATAATGTGTGTAGAGAGACATGCACACCTACTTGTGAATAAACAGCATGGCTGGGAGGCCTGCTCTGTCACCAGCTTATCCTTAAGATGGCCACAAAGCATACAAGTGGCCAGCAGGAAATCTAGATCCCACTGAACAGTCAAATGCCCTTGACAAGGCCAGGTTTTCAGCCACACTGGAGCTCCATGGATTTGAGGTTGCACGGGCGGCATTAACCTGACACTATTCGCACAAGGCACAAATGCTCTTGCAACCAAGCTGTGCTTCTGAACATAAACCTTCCTCACTGTGGAGAGGAAAGCAGACACCCCAGTGACCCTGATGGGAATTCTTAAAAGCTTTTGACAGCACTTTTTTTGGCCAGGCTCATTTCTGCATCCCATAGCAGGACATATTTAATTGCTCTTCTTTCTGCCTTCTCCATCCAGCCACAGGCAAAGAGGTGTTCTAATGAAACAAGGAAGCTTGGAAGCTGCTTGGAAACTTAAACCTTATGTACCCACCTCAAGAGCTTTTCCTTCAAATGTTGCTATCACTAAACTTCACGTGATATTTTTATGGACAAAGCTTGGTGTTTCGCATATATTGAGGTATCTGAAGGGAAAAACTTGACATAGAGTCAGAGAACACACCAGATTCATAGAACCACAGCCCCATAAAACCATAGAAGCAGAGAATGTTTTAGGTTGGAAGGGGTCTAAGATTTCACCTTGTTCCACTCCTCTGCTATGGGCAGGGACACCTCTCACTAGACCAGGTTTCTCAAAGACTTGTCCAACCTATCCTTGAATGATTCAAACATTCTGGTGGCCATTGCTCTTATATACATATGATATACAAATATACATATAGACAAGGCCATTGTAATTATAATGGCCTTGAGCCTTAAAACTGGAAAAATATAAATAAATAGCTTTGGCTTCATGTTGGGATGTGGGTGTTTCCACATGGACTTTGCAACCTCTCCCTGGAGTCCCTGGCTGTGACAGTTCAACTGTAAGAGCAGCCTCTAGCAGCTGCTCCCACTTCCAACGGGGCAATCCCAGGCCCCAGCTGGAGCACCTGCTGCAGGCCCTGCCCAGGAAAAGCCCAGAGCTCCCCCTGCCACACATCTGACAGGTCTGCAATTAAGCCTCTCCTTCTCAGTATTGGCACCTTTTGGCAGTGCATGGGGCAGAACCCAGGGGCCTTTGAGCTTCCCATGTCACTCTCCTTTCCCAGGGATTGCCTGGCTCTTCTGCTCTTCAGAGACACTTAAAATTCAATCTGAATCAGCAGCAAGCCCTCCTGCAACCTTGCCCTCTCCACTTGAAAGTGATTTGTCCCACTGCAAGCTGGGGAGTAATAATGCTAAATGGTTGCATAAAGAAGGCTTTAAAGGCAATTTCCCTGGTCAGTGACTCTTTCCAAGCAAACTGCTGTCAGCTGGCAGAGGCAGGAGCAAGAGCCTGGGTTCTAAGCTGTTTCTGTTGATGCTCAGTGCTGGAATGCAGCAGAGACAGCCATGGCTGGCCTGTTTGCCCCATGGCAACAAAGCACAGAATTACCTGGCACAAGCCACCAGGCTTGTGGGTGACGAATGGCTCCCGAGTGGCAGTACAAGCGCTGTGAACTGGCTTTCAGGCCAAGCAGTGCTCCCTGCACGGAGCTGCGCTCGCTCTGTGCTGCTGCACTCTGCGGGGCACTGCCCAAAGACAGTTCTGCCGTTGGCAGAGCCCGGGTGGCAACAGAATGTCCCAGGCACGGCTGGGCAGTGTCCAGGTGCCACGGGGGTCAGAGGGCACGGAACCCTGCTGGAGCCTGCCTGCACCCCTGCTGCCCTGCGGGAACCCAGCCCTGCCAGGCAGCAGCGCACGGGCTCTCCCCAGGGCAGACTCCCTCTTGGCACTGTGGCCTCTTCTCTGGCTGCAATCTGGGGTCATCTTCTTTTTTTTACCTTGACTTTTTTATCCCAGAGACATCACCACCATTATTGATGGCCTTCATTACTGCCAGGGGTGGGTACATCTTGGTGTTATTTTTAAATGAATTATTTTATTTCTACTCAAAAAAAGGAAAGTGACAAATGCCAAAAACCAATCACATAAAGCCAAGTTTTAAAATTATGGAAAGCAATATACGAATAAATTAGGTTTATTCCATTGTAACCTGTTTCTTCATTTAATTTGTTTAATTCAGGTTGTTTGATGCTCTGATATAAAAAATGTCTTCCTTTCTTGTGCTGCTCCAAACATTTGAACATTACTGTGAGAATTTTTGGCATACTTTAGGATCTACCCTTGTGTATCCCCTCCAGCTCAGAATATTCTATGATTTAGGACCAATGTCCCTGTACTCAGCACTGCTGAGGGTGCATCTGGAACCCTGGGCTCAGGTTTGGGACCACACTATGAGGCTGGGGCATGTCCAGAGATGGCACTGGAGCTGGTGAAAGACTGCTGGGGGAGCTGGGCATGTTCAGCCAGGAGCAAAGGAGGCTTGGGAGGCGCCTGCTGCTGTTCTCCCTGGCAGCCTGAGGGCAGCTGCAGCTCCCAGGCTCAGAAGGGCTGAGCAGCTTTGCCAAGAGCTTCCTGACACATCCCCTGTGGGAATCCTTAAAATCAGAGAGTCTGGGGAAAGCTGCAAAAGGCAGGCCTCAGAGACAGCAGAACTGCAGTTAGAACTAAGCAGTAGCCATAAGATTTGTCAGCAGAAAAATGATATAAGAAGTAGAAAAGTAAGGACAAATAGAACAATGGTCTGTGTATTAATGCTTGTGTATAAAAACTCCCTAAGCTACAGAAAAGTATATTTAGCCAGATGTTAGGAAGTTCTAAGCTCAATAATAGAGCTCTGTGCATTGTGTTTTAAGGCTTACAAGCAGGTCTTTTATTCAAAATAAGCAAGCATTCTTTTAACCAAAGGTACATGTGCCTATAGTGGTTGGATAGAACTACTGTCAATATGCTTTTGCTTTGTGTGATTGGTCAAAAAACTTTTGTGTTGTAACACTGAGTTCTTTGTCTGCTGTCGGGGACATGAGCTGCTGGCATGTTCCCATTGGCATAACCATGCAATGAGACTGATGCTGAAAAACAAACAGCTTGAGGAGCGTTCCACAGCAGTCCCATCCCATTCATGTACATAGACCCCCGGCCGGCAACATCCCCCAGCACATGGGCAGGGGCTGCTGCCATCCTTTTGGGTAGAACAGGGCTCAGGGTGCCCTGGAAGAGGCTGGCAGTGCACAGGGGTCAGGCAGGCAGGCCAGGCGCCAGTGGTGCCCCTCAGGGTGAGGGAATTGTGCAGGGCCAAAGGGGGAAAGCTGCCAGTGGCATCTGGCTTTGGGCAAGGCCTGTGGCCTTGGGGCCAGGAGGGCTGCAGGGAAAGGGGCCAGGGGCAGCTGCCCTGGGCCCAGAGCCCTGCCAGCCTGGGGCTGAGGGCACCTGGGTAACACCAGATCCCACCTGGCACATGGCATGTCACTGCAGCCCCTGTGCCTTTGCAGCCATCGGGAAGTGTATGGGACACAGAACATGCTCATTTTCAGTAAATCCAGTGCATTTCCCGGTCTCCTTGGGATGTTCCCTATGGCACAGTGAGGTTACAGGGCTATGGGCAGAGAAGAAACCTGAAAGGCTTTCAGGGAGAAATGTCCTGCTCTTTCCAGCACCACTTGAGGCTATTTCCTTGTGTCCTAGCCCTTTTACTTGGTAGTAAAGACAGACAAAATGTGGTTAAATTAATCTTTCTGTGACTTGTTTGGAACTACTTGAGCACACTAACTCAATGTTGTATTAATGCTGTCTTGGACTGCGATCCTGGATTGAAATTTCACAGGAATTTCTAGATGAATGATAGAAGATGATTACATAATAAATTAAAATCAGCTATGCCTGAAAGGGCCCCAGTTATTTCTGAAGGAGATTGACATGTTTCTGTATATCCACGTGATGTGCAGACTGTGACACGAGTTCCATGGTTAGAGATGAACAGCTCTTCATGTTTTGAGGGTGCTGGAAGGTGTTTAGATTTGTAAGAATTTTATTATTTTTTATACTATAAGGACTGTCAGAAATCTGCTGGGATAATAGTCTGACAACATTCTGATTTCTCTTGATGGTGTGTTAAAGATGTGCAAAGGTTATGGCAAAATGCTTCTGCCTGTTTCTAACCTCACCATGTTTTTCTATTTTGAGTGAGTTGTGGTAGATCATAGTTTGAATGCTCAGTATATGGAGGAATGAAGTCCTTTCTCTCTCACAAGTTTCACTGAAGAGATTCCTGTTGAAGCCGACCCAGCAGTTCTGTACAGCTTTTAAAAATGACTACACAGGACATAAAACTGTATATAAATTTAGAAGGAATATTTCTATATTTACACAGTCATTTACGTTTTCAAAGTAATTCCTAAAAAAAAGGTAAGTAATTATTTGTGAAGATTTTAAAATTATTTTCTGGAATTTAGATGGAGTCATGGGGTGAGATGCTCGTCCATGCACTCTAAATGCATTTATTAACCCCAAAAAGGAAAGCCATTGTAGAATGGAGTTCAAACAACCCCCACTGGAGGGCAGTGTTGGCTGCCAGAATCACTGTCAGTCCTTGTTAACCCCGAGGGTTTCTGCAGCCCGGGCTTTGGAAAGCCTGGGGGTGACAAATGCAAGAAGACGCCCCACAGGCTTAGACCTCAAAGAATTACTTTCTCCCCTTCAATTTCATCCCCTAGAAGAGCAGAAAAGAAGGGGTGTTCCTCAAATGAAAGCCTTCAAATGATGGGGAAAGGGAGATTTTGACCTCAATTCAAACCCTTTAAAAGGAGGGACACCAGGGCTGCACCCTCAATTTAAACCTTAGGATGCTGAAAATGAGGTAGCTACCTTCGAATTCAACCCATAATATGACAGCAATACTTTTCCCATTTCCTTAAAATACAACGCAGGGATTCCCTGTCACCCCTGTGATACCCCTAACAGCCTGGAAAAGGCAGTTTTCCTTCAATCAACACCCTTAAAACCACAAGTGAAGGGGGATCCCCTCAGTTCAAACACAGACAATAATAGAAGAATTGCTGCTTCCCTCTCCTTAATTTCTTTTGTCCTCATAAGCTCCATTTTTTTTCCTGGGGGCACCGGGGAGGGATTGGCAAGATGGAATTGAAAAGGGAAAGGACAAAAGTCCCTGCTCCAAATCCACACGGACTCACCTGTTCGGCTGCTGCTTCCCAGCACAAAGATTCGTCCCTCAGCACCTCCTTTAAGCAATGCTCCACGTATCCAAGAGCGTATCCAGGTGTTCCCCCAGACTCTGTGAGAAGCTCTCACAGTCCTTCCATGAGACAGCTCCGGGAGCCCCCCATAAACCCCTCTACTCAGCAGCTCCATGCAAAAGGGAGCTGAGGCAAACCCTCCCCCTAAAACAGTCTCCCCCCGGCAGGAGCCGGCCCTTCATCATCCTCACACTCACACCTGGGCTGCTCCGAGCCCTCATCATCCTCACACTCACACCTGGCGCTGATCTCCAACAGCGCCTCTCCCTGTCCAGCACACAGCCCGCTTCTCACAGAAACAGAGCAAACAGAAATCTGCCACGGGTGTTGGCTTTTCTTAGTCCGTCTGGTTCCAAAATTAAAACACATACGTGCTCTGATGGCATTGAGGGAAAGCTTTCCAGTGGAGAAAACTGTCATTCTGGTAGCACACTTTGATACACCTTCAGAAAAAGCAGAATCAGCACCAATTCCTAAGGCCCCTGCTGAGGAATCCAACCCTCCTTGGGACACCCAATGAAGCAGACCTCGAAAAATGAGGGGAAAAGTCAAGCTTGGAGTGAAAAAAAAAGAATATAAACACACCAGCCTTTAAAAAAAAGCCTTCACACAGCAATAGTGGGAACCAGTCACATTTCTTCTTTCCTTGCTTTCTGTAATGACATAAATATGAAGTAAGAAAACCACATGAAACACAAGGCAGAGCTAGGATTTTACAGGTCTTTGTTTTGGCACTCTGGATGACAAGCGCCTCTTCCAGGACTGTGACACGATTTGGGGACTGGCAGAGAATGGAGGCAAAAGGTACCAGACAGCCCTTTCCGTTCCCTTCAGCCCCTGCAGCTGTTCTTATGGTTTCAGGGCACAGCTTGGTTCATTCCTAGATAAAAACATTATGGCAATATTTTCAAAACTACTACCCATCTCTAGTCAGAGTTTCCTACATTGCTGTAAACAAATGAATGGATAGAGAGGGTTTCTCCCCAAATGAATTCAGAGACAAATCCCTACTCTTTACCAATACCTATAAAAACTAATAACTGGACAGGTTTTAGCATTCTACATCCACTCCTCCCTGTGAATTTTGTGCAGCTTTGGGTCCCTCTGGGGGACGGCACCCAGCATGATCCCCCTCATCCACCACCCACCTGCTCCCCCACTGCAGTGTGGCTCCCTCTCCAGGGGACCTTGGGGTGCCCCCAATGGCATCAGAGCCCCGAGTCTTCACCCCCTTTTCCTCAACCCTAAAGAAGGCACAGAATGAGTCCAACTGCCCTGGACAGCAGCGCAGTGCTTCCTTCAAGCCCTTTTTTTTTTTAAATTGGGTCTAAAGCTACATGTCCACATCTCCATTTAGAAACTACACTGGAACATTTTTCTGAAAACAAAGACATTACCTAAATCCTCTCCCTATATCATAGACAGATAGATATTCAGTTATTATTATCCAGTTGACTGGGCAGCAGTTTCTTAAATAGAATGATAAACAATATGTAAACATTTTAGCTACAAGCAAATAGGCAAATCTGAACAAGATACTGGTGGTCAACCACTGAAGTTATTTTGAAGCAATTTTTTAAACAATAAAATACTGATACCACAAAAATAAAGCAAAAAACTAACTACTGGCTAAGAAAGGAGGAAAAATTAACTTTTGACAACAACAACATTCCAACAACACAGGCTTTTTCCCAACGTCATATCTTATAACTACCTCTCTTGGGAATTACCATCATGTATCCCCAAAGGAATAAATACCTCAGTGTCCTAAAGCAAAAAGCAGCACGTGAGCTCCTCACATTCCTAGGAGGTCAGCACCGCATGCACTGAGTCTGCAACAAATTATGCTCAGTGAGGGTCTGCAAAAAAAGTTTCAGCTGATGAAAACTTACTGTGTTTGTTTCAACATGATGCAATCTATAGGACTCCCCTGCACTCTCACTGGTTAAATCAAACTGATGCCAGTGTGCTACACAGATCATACTGTCACTGCCTCCAGTAGGGCCATCCACCAGCGTCAGAACCACTGCAGGGTCAGAAAGGCATATTTCCTATAATGTAAACAATAGAATTATACTCTTTTTCAAAGTCCTGCTGTGGGTGTTTCTTGCCTTTTTTCTTGCCTTTTTCCTGACGTTCTTCTTCCCTTTTTTGCCTTTCTTCTTGCCTTCCTTCTTGCCTTTTTATTTTTTTGCCTTTTTTCTCGCCTTCCTTCTTGCCTTTTTATTTTTTTGCCTTTTTTCTCGCCTTCCTTCTTGCCTTTTTATTTTTTTGCCTTTTTTCTCGCCTTCCTTCTTGCCTTTTTATTTTTTTGCCTTTTTTCTCGCCTTCCTTCTTGCCTTTTTATTTTTTTGCCTTTTTTCTCGCCTTCCTTCTTGCCTTTTTATTTTTTTGCCTTTTTTCTCGCCTTCCTTCTTGCCTTTTTATTTTTTTGCCTTTTTTCTCGCCTTCCTTCTTGCCTTTTTATTTTTTTGCCTTTTTTCTCGCCTTCCTTCTTGCCTTTTTATTTTTTTGCCTTTTTTCTCGCCTTCCTTCTTGCCTTTTTATTTTTTTGCCTTTTTTCTCGCCTTCCTTCTTGCCTTTTTATTTTTTTGCCTTTTTTCTCGCCTTCCTTCTTGCCTTTTTATTTTTTTGCCTTTTTTCTCGCCTTCCTTCTTGCCTTTTTATTTTTTTGCCTTTTTTCTCGCCTTCCTTCTTGCCTTTTTATTTTTTTGCCTTTTTTCTCGCCTTCCTTCTTGCCTTTTTATTTTTTTGCCTTTTTTCTCGCCTTCCTTCTTGCCTTTTTATTTTTTTGCCTTTTTTCTCGCCTTCCTTCTTGCCTTTTTATTTTTTTGCCTTTTTTCTCGCCTTCCTTCTTGCCTTTTTATTTTTTTGCCTTTTTTCTCGCCTTCCTTCTTGCCTTTTTATTTTTTTGCCTTTTTTCTCGCCTTCCTTCTTGCCTTTTTATTTTTTTGCCTTTTTTCTCGCCTTCCTTCTTGCCTTTTTATTTTTTTGCCTTTTTTCTCGCCTTCCTTCTTGCCTTTTTATTTTTTTGCCTTTTTTCTCGCCTTCCTTCTTGCCTTTTTATTTTTTTGCCTTTTTTCTCGCCTTCCTTCTTGCCTTTTTATTTTTTTGCCTTTTTTCTCGCCTTCCTTCTTGCCTTTTTATTTTTTTGCCTTTTTTCTCGCCTTCCTTCTTGCCTTTTTATTTTTTTGCCTTTTTTCTCGCCTTCCTTCTTGCCTTTTTATTTTTTTGCCTTTTTTCTCGCCTTCCTTCTTGCCTTTTTATTTTTTTGCCTTTTTTCTCGCCTTCCTTCTTGCCTTTTTATTTTTTTGCCTTTTTTCTCGCCTTCCTTCTTGCCTTTTTATTTTTTTGCCTTTTTTCTCGCCTTCCTTCTTGCCTTTTTATTTTTTTGCCTTTGTTCTTGCCTTCCTTCTTGCCTTTTTTTTGCCTTTTTTCTTGCCTTTCTTCTGGCCTTGCTAGCCTTTTTCCTGGCCTTTCTTCTGGCCTTCTTTCTTGCCCCCAGATAGCTTGAATGTTTCTACTGCTTATGGCTTGTTTTCGTTCTCTTCTTTCTTGTCTTTCTTTCTTTTCTTTCTTTTCTTTCTTTCTTTTCTTTCTTTCTTTTTTTCTTTTCTTTCTTTCTTTCTGTAGTAGAAACTTTCAGGCTACCTGGGAGTAAAAGAACCCCAAACTATAATGATTTAAAGAAAACTATTTACTCCCTGGGAGCCTGAAATTTTCTACTGCTCCAGACACATAGCTTTCAAGGAAAAAGGCAAGAAAAACCGCAAGAAAAAAGCAAGAAAAAAGACCAGAAAAAAAGTTAAGAAAGGCCAGAGAAAAGGCAAGAAAAAAGGCCAGAAAAAATGCTAGAAAGGCCAAAAAAAAGGCAAGAAAGGCAAGAAAAAGGGCAAGAAAGGCCAGGAAAAAAGGCAAGAAGAAAGGCTAGAGGAAAGGCCAGAAAAAAGTCCAGAAAAAAAGGCAAGAAAGGCCAGAAAAAAAGGCCAGAAAGGCCAGAAAAAAAGGCAAAAAAAACAGGAACAGGGAACGGGACACAAGGATCCTGTGAGGAACAATGTCTCGGGGAGTGCCACAGAGAATAAAAAGGAACATGAGTGAGACATGGAGAAAGACAGAGAAAAAAACAGATACACAGCAAGGACAGAGGGATACAGAGACATAGAGGGAAACAAGGATCCAGAGGGGAAATGACCACTGCACATGGGGCAGGATTCTTCTCCTCCAGTCACTACACAAGTGCAGCTTCCCTGCAATTCCATGCTCAGGGTCTCCTCCCAGCTGCACAGGTGAACAAACAGGTACTGCCAACATTTCCTTCCCTCAGGCAGCACAGATCCACTGGGAGAACCTGGAATCCAAGGATGGATCTAAACATGGGAGTCCCACTTGCTACTCCCTCCACCTTTTCTCCAGCTTAGCCCTGGGCTTGGAAACAAAAGAGAACAAACATTTTAAAACAAAACTTGAGGTGTCCTGAGGCTGCCCAGGCCTGGGAGGAAGCCCTTCCCACCAGCCTCTTGGCCTTTCCCCACTCTGAGGAACTGTGGAAATGCACATCCAGACCCGGGGCAGACAGCCTGGGATGTTTTCTGCACAACAAACCCCACAGCCCCGAGCACCAGCAGCCTGAAGAGGTTCAGGAAAGGCTCTCCCAGGCAGCCCTGAATGTTCTTGGAAACATCTGAGTGCCACACAGGAAAACATGGATGTTCATTTAAAAGCCATTTTATTTTCCGCTTCTCCATAATTCCGAGCACAACATCCACATGACCGAAGGAAAACAATACAGAGCAGACAAGCTTATCCCTCAGCAGTGAAACATGCCCTTCACCCTGCGGGTGCTCTTGTCCTTTGGAGCTCCCCTACAGTCCTGGCAGCTCATCTTCGCACTGACAGAGAAAACTGCACGGCTTGAAGGGTGCTGAGATAACAGAGGACACATTAGGAGGGCCATGGATACAAAATAAATTAGAAGCATCTGTAAAAGTTTCTTTCCATATACAAAATAACTTTTCTTTCTTGGTGGTGATTTTCAGTTTTTTAAATTGACAGTCTGTACACAGATAAACCTTTCCCCAGAAATCATTTAAAAATGCTGGTTTTAGAAGGAAAAAGGAGCCACTAAACTCATCCTGCAAACTCACAAGCCTCTCCTCAACTGAGGATGCCAATCTCTGGGACCAGCCCTGCTCCAGGAGTGACACCCTGCTGCTGATGAGTTCAGGGCCCCCCGAGTATGGAAGAACTGAATCATCACCTTGCCAGCTAAATCAGAGCACCGAGTGCCCCTTTCCTGAACAGCTCCATGGAGGGTGACTCCAGCACCTTGCTGGGCAGCCCCTTCCACTGCCTGACCATCCTCTCCATGAAGAAATTCTTCCTAATGTCCAGCCTGACCCTTTCCTGGTGCAGCTGGAGGCTGTGATCCCTGGTCCTGTCATTTGTTACCTGGGAATAGAGGCCACTGCACAGCCTGGCCACAGGGCCCTTGCAGGCAGGCAACCCACAGATTATTTGGAAGACTGTTCTAGAACTCGAGGTGAACAAGTCATTCAGCCACCGGACTGAGGGTGGCATTTCCACAGCCCTGGCCTGCTGAGTGTCCGTAGCAGAATTCAGAGGGATGCCCTCAGTAGGGCTGCTTGGAGCTCCTGTGCCCGGGGCTGCTGAGCTCCCAAGGGCTCAATTACAGACCACTGCCAGGGGAAAGGAACTCGCACACAAGGTGGGTAACCTCCTACCAAGGAGATGCACAGTCACCTGGGCTTACCTATGGCTTTCAGGATGTCAGATTTGTTTTGCTGCCTTGTACTACTCTAAAACCTAAGGCAAGAAACTTAGCTTTAAAATGAAGACTATTACATTTCTAACCTCCCCTCGCCGTTAGTCACCATTAGGACAGAGATAGGAAGTACCAGCCTGTGCTGCTTCCAAAATCTTGTACAAAAATAGATCACTATGTCCTTTGGGCAGTCTCAAAAATCTGCAGATCCTTCCTTCCCCTCTCACTTCCAACAGGTACAGCCAGGTGCCATTCCCAAGCCTTGTGTCTCGGTCAGGATCACAGACAAATGAAGTTTGTGTTCACTTCCCTTGGAATCGCTGTTTGGAATCCATCCTGCTCCCACTCTCAACTGACTGGATTTCTTTACATTTTCTTGTCCAAAGGAGATGCATGGCAGTGCAAATATGAAGCAGGTATGATGAGACTCCTGCCCACCCCTTCCCCAGACAGCAAGCCCTCACCCTGGCATTGCCCAGAGCCTCCCAAGGCGTTATCTGCATGCACAGGACTCCACTGTCATGTTGGGGTACACCTTCAGAACCACGTTCTTGTTCTCATCAAAGAATAAGATACTGAGGGAAGACATTTTGTCAGGAACACAGCAAGGCTCGGGGATGCCGGGGACGACTCCGACAGCTCTCACAATGCTCTGGATGGTGGCGTGGTTGGATGGCTTCATGGCCTGCAAGAGAAAGACACGGCAGAACATGTCACTGCACCCACACTGCCATGGATTCACTACTCTACAATAACATTGCTTTGTTGAAGGGCCCTGTTGAGACCCCTCAGCTGGAACATCTGCAGCCAGTGGCACTGCTGAGGAAGTGAGCCTCCAAGACAGCTCTGCCTCATACTAAAGTGACATTTTCCTCAGGGGAAACTTCAAAGGGCAAAGTTCCCTAAATTCATAAAAAGGGACACCAGAGCTTGGATATGCTCTGAAGAGAAAGCTAATCTGCCTGGTAAGATAACTGCTTGGTCACAAAACCAGAAGCCATTAAGGTGTTCATAAAAATAAAAAACCAACGCAGAGAAATGAAAAGCACAAAGTTTTTCTCTGAACCCTGAAATGCTTCCTGATCCAAGTATCTGTACAAGAGATAGATGAGCATGAAAAATGCACAAGATACAGCTTTTAGCCAGGGACTTTTGCTTTGGCTTTTACAGTTGTTCTTACACACACAATCTGGGAATCAAAACAGCTTAGTGTGTATCCCATCACATGTCCCTGAGAGATACACAGAACCATGTAATTTTGGCCAAATGTTCAACTTGCAGTTTTGTCAGAATGAGAGATTATTCGGTTTTGGGAAAAAGAGTCAGTCTTAAGGGTTAGATATGGCCCTGCAAAAAGAGCAGGAATAACTGTGAATTCCAGCTTGTCATCTCTTTTGCTCAGCACATTAGTACATGAAGTTTTAAGTCCCCATCTAAGCTGATCAAAGACATTTCTGTTGGTTTGCTTTGAATCCAAGAGTACCTATACCCCTCAGCAGTAGCAGCCAGAGATTTAAAAACAAGTTTTGGAATATCATACAACTCAGATTTCTGTATCATTTCTGTCTTCAAAGGGAAGTGAAAGCTCTGGTAGCCCCCAGCCACGTTTCCTTACTCAGCTGCTGGGCAGCTTTCTCCCCAGAATAACTGGGGGCCCAACAGCTGTCCTGAGCCTGCTGATCACATGCCGCAAGGTAGAACACCCACTGCCCTGCGGGGTGTCCTTGCAGCTGGGCTACAAGCAGGGCACAAAAGGCAGCTGTGAGCTCTCATTCCTGACAGGAGAACATCTCTGTGGCCCACAAGCTCTGTGCCAGGTCATGCTCCCAGCACAGGTGGGTTGGACAGCAGTCAAACCAGCTGGCTAGAACCAGGGCATGGCTAAAACATGCACATCTGGAGGTGTGAGGGGCACATCTGTTCTCCATTACCCACCAGGTTGCTAACTCTAGGGGCTCACCCTCAGCAAGGGAATGTGATGTACCCAGAGGCACAGATTAGTCTGTTATTGCCTGAGGGTCAGGGTATCCCTCTGCAAACACACTCTCAGTAGCAGCAGATCCTGTGATGCCCAGCTTTGAAGCCTGCCCCTGCAGCAGGAGCTAGGCAAGTCTTCTCCTCCTCCAAGGAGAGGACCCCACCTTCTGCAGCTTGCTTTGCCTGGGCTCCATCCCCTTGGGTGCCATTCTTCCACCCACCACTTTCAAAGGGAGACCCTTGGCTCCCTAAGCCGCTGGAATGCCACATATATTTTGGAACCAACTGCTCTGGCTTCTCTGTCTTTGGCAGGACCAAAGACTCTGGAATGAAAGGCTGCAGTGAGTCCAAGAGCCCTGCCTTTACTGATGTTTCCTGCAGCTGTTACTTGTGCATGCCCCTCATTTTAGGCCAGCCTCAAATCCCAGGTTTGAGCAGCCTCCAGGACCTACTAAGAATGTTGCTAAGAATGACACTGGACATTTGGAGCAGAGTTCATCAATCCAGGTCACAGGGCTAGGAGCACATCAGCCTCCCCTGCTACTCACATGCAACCAGCTCATACAAACCATGGGATATTGTGAAAGTGAGTGGGCCTGGATCCGTTGCTTTTGGATCCCCTCGGACACGGCAAACAAAATGCCCAGTTTATGGTAACAGACAGTGAAAAAGCACCATACCTTTGGAATTGGGAATTGGCATTCTCCTGAGCAGTAATAGGCGTCAAAGGACTTGGGGGAAATAATCCACTCGCTCCAGCCGATGTCTGCAAAATCCACCTTGAGGTAGCGCCGGGCGCAGCTCCTGGGCTCGTTCCACTGCTTCCTCCTCGCCTTCTTCAGTGTCTGCTCATCAAACTGCAGAGTCTGGCTCTTCTGCAGATGGCTCTTCCTCTGCTTCTTCTTGCTCCTGGCCCTGTCTGCCAGCTGTGGCTGGAAGGTCTTGTAGGGCCTCGTGCCCTCCCACCTCTGCTCCTCCCCATACTGGTACTGGGCTCCTGGGAGCTCGTTGTTCTGCAGCGGCAACAGGACATTTGCAGAGCGTCTCCTCCTCCTGTGGCCTTGTGGCTTGGGAAGGACCCTGGCCAGAGGATGATGGTGTCCTCGCAGAGTGGACACAACGCTCTCAGGCTCGGAGATGGCGGAATCGTTGGCGTAAATCAGGATGTAGGGCTCGTGGGAGGAAGACGCCCTTTCCCAGGGATGATGGCCGGGCAGATCCATTTTAACGCTGATCAGCAGCTCGTTGTTTTGCTTTGCCTCGTGCAGGAGCCGAGTGATATCCTTCCACTGCCAGGAGAGGACATCCTGGTAAGCAGAGGAGACATTGATGAGGAAATGTCCCAGGCTCCGAGCCGGGCTCCCAGCTGAAGGACAGGTCCAAACTGAAAGGTGTATCTGCATTTCAGGTTTCCTGTGCTGGTGATGGGAACAGTCACTGGGCTGGGAACAGTTCCACTTCACGTGCAGCAGATCACCAATATAATAGTACACTGACGCTGACAGGACATTTTCAGACTCTGTGAGTGATGTCAGGTTAAAAACGTACACCTCCTGGCCCTCAGGGCTCCCTAGAAAAACAAGAATATCACATAAGAATACAGGCATCTAAAAACGTCATCCAGAGGGGACACAGGGCTGCTCTGATGGCCTTTTGGCTAAGTCAGATACTAATCACACCTGAAGTTTCCCTCTAGAGCCATCAGTTACACTGGGTACATTTAGCCATTCCATCCTGGACACTTCATCAGTTTTCATGCCAGAGTTAGAAGGTATTTACTCATACAGCTGAAGGCAGGCAGACGGTACTAGAGCAACCCCAACAGCCCAAAGAAAGCCAATCCAAAACCAGATTTGAGGGGTCGTGGGGTGGAACACGTGGGGGACTCTAACCCCCAAAAAGTCCAACAGCAAGGCTCAAGAGGAAGGTGTAATTTTTCTTTTAAAAATCCCTGCGGGCTGCAGTTATGTCTGTCCTTCAGAGAAAAGAGAAATACAGATCAGAATGTCAGGCTGTAAAACCAGGCTGGCCGGGAAAACTCAAATACAGTGTAGCTAAGGTACAGTCTGCATCCCCGCCCAAAGGGCTGGAAACATCCTGACACATTAAGGAAATGAGGGCATGCAGAATTAAATGCTTTTTGGACACCATGGTATGTGAAAAGCCTCTCCAAAGGGTCAGTCCAAGCAATGAGAAGCACAGAGATAGCCATGGACTAGGGATGACCAGCCACACCACTCCCACCCTCCACACAAGGTAGGAGTCCCCTGCCCAGGCAAGTGAAAACATCATTTCCAGTACTCATCTTTCACAGACATTGACAATTTCATGTTCTGTGCCTCCAGCCTTCAGTATCCCAATGGCCAGTGCCACTCAGGTAAGTGTAGCAAACGCCTGGACTCTCCCTGTGCAGCCCCATCCCTACCCCAGCAATCCAAGCAGCTTCCTCCTCTTCTGAACATTTTTGTGTCACAGTATTCCAATCGGTACATTAAAAAAAGCAGGAAGAAAGAGAGAACCCTTCTCCCCAACGTAGCAGATGCACTACTTCACGGAATTATGGAAAAAAACTCCATGTTTTCTTCAGTAGAACAGGGCCAAAAGAGTCAAAAGGCCAAATATAAAGAATCATCTTTGTTTACACGTTCAGCCTCATCTGACAGCAGAGCACATAGGTAACTTTCTAAGTGCTGAAAACTCACGTATCACCAGAACAGATGCTTAGGGAACTAAATTTACCTGGAATTCCATCCCACTTTTTATTCCTCAAGCCAAAACCAGCCCTTGATTATGCTTGCACCAGGCATACATGAGGACCTGATCTCTGCTTGGTTTGTAACCACTGATGTAATAAGGTTATTACATATTTTGGGATGTAATTAGGTTAACACACTTTGGCAGGGCACTGAGTAGGTCAGTCTCAGGAGCCAGAATTCATGGTGTCTCATGGGCACCTGTTTAAGAAGTTATTATTTGCATCACTGCTGTATGCTGAAGGACAAGTTTTGATCTTAATCTTTATTACCAATGCCACTTTAAAAATCCTGCCTTTTCTAAACTGGCATATTGTATTGGAAGACAAAGGAAGCTCCTTTTGTTCATCAAGAAATTCTGGACAGCATGGGGCAGACACAGAGGGAGTCTATAGTTTTGGTTAAAAGCTAAATTCCAGCCTGCAGCTCTATGCCAAGACAAAGCACTTGCAGTAGATGGTGCTATTTTCCTACACAACCACCTCCAAGCTTCAGCAGCTCTGAGTTCTCCCGTCTTTCATCTGCAAAATCACCTCAAAACAGTTACTAGTGGCCAGCACAGACATCTGTGGATCCACCAGATTCCGCCTCGAGAAACCCAACTGCATAACCTGGGGTTCCATTAAAATTTGGGAGCACTGGGTCCAGTACACCACTTGTGTGACACCAATACCTGGCTCCCAGGTGTGAGCATTGCACTGAAATAAGTGTTCCCTGGGTTAGAAATTACCCTTAAAAATTACAGGCACGTCAAGGAAGCTTTAAAATACTACAAAAGCATCTTTTGCTCAGGAAAATTTCATTTCATTGAAACAAGACTTTGTTTTTGCTCTGCTGGAAACCATTCCAGACTGTTTACTCAAATCCAGCTCCTGGCACAGCAGCCGAAGTACCTGTACCTGCTGGATCTTAGGGGCATGGTTCACACTTCCTCACCTCCCCACACCAACCCACAGCTGCAAGGAAGGCCTGTGACTGGCCTTAAAAACATGTTTTTAAGGAAGTGCAGTACGTCTGTCAAGACCAAAGTCGCTGGCACAGGCAGATTCCTGTCACAAGGGGGATTTCAGGCATCAATAAGCTGGAATGAATCTGCCAACATGTGGCGTGTTTACCTTTATAGAGGATGCCCTGACATTTTTATGGACTGCCAAATCTATCCCACGGGTGAAAAAGGATGCAATAACAAGGACTATTTAGTTATACAGTCACCATTAGCCATCATTTAAAGGAGATATTAAAGAGGTGCCCTTGCGCCAGGGCCTGGTTAAGAATGGATCGGTGTTTCTGGTGTAAAATCCTGCTCTCATCACTTCACAGCCCATGTACAAAAGTTCACAAGGAGCTGGAGACAGGAACAAGCTCCTCAACAAAAACAGATTTGGAAACCAGATTTTCTCTATTCTCCCATCTTCCTCTTACTTGGCTGCTGCTTCCTAGTTACCAATTTGTGTTGTGTGCAAAAGAAAAAGATGGGATGCAGTTCTCCCTTTTGAAAGACCATAGGACTGGGTGCCAAACTGGTTTTACCAATTCTTTTAGCAAAGCAGGTAACATCACAGCAGCTAGCAACTTGATATAAAACAGCAGCAAGTTCACCATGGACTAAAGCAATCAGCTGCTCAAATAAATAACTTGTGTAGAAACAGCAAAGCTGCATACCTGGGACCTAACTTACATGAGGGTTTCATGGTATGAAACCCACAAATCTGCATGTTGCACAGCCTAAGTGTACTGCATAGTGGCCACTTGATCTCTTTTCTCTATATTTTAAGCAGGAGGACCACAGCAGGTGTGAAGACTAAACACAGCACCTAGCTCGAAGCTGGCACACACCAAGCAGGCTAAGGGGGTACATCCACAGCAGACACAAATACAGGCAGAATCCTCACAGCCATGATTCATTGCACTTGGGCTGCTGGGGTGAAAAGCAACTTGTGCACAGCCTGTGCTCCGAGGCCACAGCTCCCCAGGCTGAAGCAATGTGTTCTAGAAACAGGGACTGGCAGGGAACTGCCAACACAGGTCGCTCACACACATGCATGTGAGACACACAGTGACAGAAGCCAGAAAACTCTGTCCTGGGAGGCCAAACCTACAGATCCTGCCCATTTGCCTCAGAGGCTTGCAGATTTGGGCTCATCTACCCAAATCTCAGCTTAATGTTTGTCAAGTTCCTGAAAAATACCAGGATGCTACTGCTTGCATTGTATTTACATGAGTGCAGCAAAAAAACCCAGCAAACCCCAAAACTGAAGAAACACACAGAAGGAAAAAACACAAGTCTCCTGACTGGATATTTGTAAAGTTCTTGTTGCAAAGAACCCCTGATACTCTAGTGCTCAGAGGGGCCAGCATTTGGCCTGGACTGGTTTCTGCAGGCTGATGGCAGCCAGTGAGCTCCGTTTCCCCCATTTGCGCTTCCCCCATTTGCGTGGGCACTTCGCCCACAACAAAGGAAAGAAAGGCCTTTGGAAAGGGAGGAGAACATAGCTCTAAAACCACAAGAATTGGCCTAGGGGCAGGTGTAATACCTGAAATTACTTGAACTTCAGTCATTAAAAAAGAGTTTAAAGTAATTTCTGACTGTATAGCTTTACTATAACATCATTAGGAGGACCTTCCAAACAAAGTCAGGACACATTTGCAAGCCGTGTTCCTTAAGTGATGCTAGGATTAAAAATGCTTTCAGAAGCAAACCTTATCTGCATTTGAGGCTTATATCTTTCCGCTCTCTTTTATTTCTTCATGCTGTATATGACCTCCAACTCCTGAGCCTGGGCAGCCACCACCAGCACACCTCCAGAGGCAGTGCTGAGGGTAAGCACATTTCTGCTCAGGTCTCTTCCAGGAAGAGAGACCAGTCGTGTACAGACATTCCTGCATGGGCACGAGGCTTCAAAGAGGTGCCACATGGGGCTGAAGCTCTGGTCCCATCCCCTCAGAGAACTGAGCCACAGAAAGAGAAACTTGCTTTTACCAGGAATGAGGATGCTTGTTTTGATCGATCAGTCTTAGCTGGGTTTTGTTGGCTGTTGGTTACAGGGCCACAGCTGCCAGCTGCAACACCCCTGTTCTCTGACTAGAAACAGGGACGAGCTTCAACAAATCCTATGAGCTTTTGGTCTCATCACACAACACTCCAGAGCCTCCAAAATCTGTCTGCTGGGTTACCTGGGAGACTTGGGAAGGGCCTTTCCCATGTGCTGCAGAAGAAGCAGAAGCCTCTGCAGAGGAAAAGCAAGAACAGAAAGGTTCCACAGCTACACTTGAGAGCTCAGAATATTTGTGCTTCAGAAAAGGAAGAGTTTCTCTCCTGAATATGTCAGACTAAATTGCCAGGTTAAACTGCAAATGAAACCACTGAAAATTTGCTTCAAGACCTCTTGCTGTAGATGAAGGAGACATGGGACAATTCTGGGGGAACTTCTGCTCCCAGCAGACAAAAAGCTGAGTCCTGAAGGGGCTGGCAGAGGGACTGGTAAAATGTGAAGGAGCAATTGCAACATCACAAATTAACTGATGCATCCCATTAAGGACAAGGGAAAGCCTATGGGAGACTGAAATTTGGAGCCAAGGAGTGCAACAGTGAAAGCAGAGGATCTAGAGACAAAGTACCTTGAAAGGGGAATACTGCTGGATGTGCCATGTTCATGGCAGGCCTTGTCAGGCAGTTGGGCCCAAGGAAGAAGACAGAAAAAGTCTTTCCATTGCACTCACTGTCCTGAGGAGCATCAAATATAAGGGCTTTCTGGAAACAGATTTTCTGCCATCAATAACCACACAAAATAAGCTGCTGCTGCTGCCAACGGCAAGAGAAAGACAACAGCTAACTGGTTAAATACTTTGCATAAATAGTTATTAAAGTGTCAACAATTTTTAAAACCAATTTATTGCTTTGGCACTCGATCTGTGAAAGTATTGGAGGAGGAGGAAAGGGATTAGCAAGCAGTGTGTTTATAGGACTGCTGCCACTCAACATCAAGTGAGAGTACTAATATAATCACAAAGACCACAGAGATGGGGTTTCAACCAACAACATTCTAGGTTTAGAACAATAAATGGCTTTAATCAGATATTGCTGTAACAGAGCAAATATTGCTCTGCTAGGGTCATTAACAACCTCTCCTTTTTTTGGGAGGGGGTTGTAGTGAATATTATTACATCCTCCCCTCTTCTGGTAGGCTTAAGTCAGTGAGAGTCAGGGACATGAGACTTCACGAAGCAAACAAGTCACGTTAGAAAGGCAAGAGAGCTCCTCAGTAAGAGCAGCAGCTGGGCAGAGTCCTGGCTCTCAATGCTCCAAACCCAGGGTTGGAGCCTAAAGCCTGTCCTGTGGACAGAGATACTTGCAGGGTTGAAACCTAAGACACCAAAGCCACTCATTCCTCATTGTATTTGATCTCTGCTCAGAGCTGCCTTATGAAAGACATGATTGCTTTTGAAGAAGCAAGGGAGCCTGCCACCCACAGCTCTCTTTCCTAGGACTGGAAGGACCTGAAGCAAGTCACTGAACCTCACAGACAGCTCTCACTTTTACTGATGCTTGTCTAAGAAAAAGCCACTGGGTCAGTGCACTGGTGTAAAGAAAAGCAGGAGACTGGCAAATGGGGCTTCTGCGTGTGCCCTGACAGCTGTCCCAAACACAGCAAGGTTTTGGGGTGCAGCAGATAAGGGAAGGACATCCCGCGATGCTCATCTTTGGCTTCTGGCCATTCCATTTAGCCCTTGTGGAGCTCACATGCACAAAAACCACAAGAGGGAAGGGTTAGGGTTAGCACCAACACAGTGACTTTTCGCTTTCTGCTAGGACATGGCTCTTTTGAGATGCTGGCATGTTAAACACATCCCCCTCCCTTACCGAAAATGTTTTTACATTTTCACCCATCTACCTGTGCATGCCAGTGTGTAATCACGGAGGTGTAAGCGCCCCTTCCAAAGATGCCAAGATGAAGTATTTACGACACCAAAGTCATGCTTCAACTGAGGCTCATCTGCCACTGCATCTCATTGTCAGTAAACCCCAAGCCATGTCACGGCTCTGTCAGGCGCAGATCAGCCTTTGGCTTCAACAGAAGCTACATGTGCAGAACACCACTAACACACGGGGGACTCCGGAGAAGATCCGCTAATTACTCCACCTCCCTCGCACTGTCCTCAGCTAGCCTGATGACAGCGATGCTCGATGCAGAGCAGAAGTAGTAAGGCAATAAAGTACAGGACATAACCTAATACGTGACAGTCCCCGCAGGAAGAGATACTCCTCCAATTCTCTCATTTCTCCCCTCCACCGCGCTCTCCGGGCCCCACCCCAGCGGTGCTCTGACCCCGCGGTGCTGCCCTCTTTCCCCGGCCGCGGAGCGCACTCACCTGCGGGCAGCGGGCGGAAGCCGCGCACCGTGTTTCCCCGGCGGAGCCACAGCCCGGCCGGTGTCGGCGG